>NC_053027.1:100492212-100560645 GCF_003073215.2 Triticum urartu
ACAACAATACGATCCTCGAAGAAGAGAGTATCCTTGTCATCAAGGCGGTAGCACTTGTACTTGGGTTGACTCTTGGCAATCCCAATCTTCACCTTCTTCACCATAGCATCAAGAAGCTGAACTTGGCGAATCTGGTCTTCCAAGGTAGGAGAGACTTGAAGGTTGGCGAGGAAACCTTGAGGAACAACTTGCCGATTAAGTTTGCGGAAAGCTTCACAAAGCTCGGGTTGATAAGGCTTGAGAATCAGACTGTTGCAATAAGCCTTCCTGCTCAATGCGTCAGCAATCACATTGGCCTTGCCTGGAGTATACTCGATACTCGGATTATACTCTTGAATCATTTCAACCCATCGAGTCTGCCTGAGGTTGAGATTAGGCTGAGTGAAGATGTACTTGAGACTCTTGTGGTCAGTGAAGATGTCCACTTTTCTTCCTAATAAGAGATGTCTCCAAGTCAAAAGAGCATGCACAACTGCCGCCAACTCGAGGACATGAGTGGGGTAGTTCTTCTCATTGGGCTTCAACTGGCGAGAGGTATAAGCCACAACTTTCTTCTCTTGCATCAACACTGCGCCAAGACCTTGGAGAGAGGCATCGCAAAAGACCTCGTACGGTTTGGATTCATCAGGGGGAGTCAGAACTGGAGCAGTGACCAATTTCTCTTTCAAAGTGTTGAAAGCAATGTCACATTCCGGAGACCAAACGTACTTGACGTGCTTCTGGAGAAGATTTGAGAGAGGCTTCGTGATCTTAGAAAAGTTTTCAACGAATCTTCGACAGTAGCTTGTGAGACCGAGGAAGCTACGGAGTTGCTTCACGTTCTGAGGTTGTTCCCAATTCACAATTGCAGAGACCTTCTCAGGATTCACCGCAATGCCCTTGGCAGAGATGATATGCCTAAGATAAAGAACCTCATCGAGCCAAAATTCGTACTTGGAGATCTTGGCGTAGAACTGGTGTTCTCTGAGCTTATCGAGCACCAAACGAAAGTGCTTGGCATGATCTTCCTTGTTCTTCGAAAAGACCAGAATGTCGTCGAGATAGACCAAAACGAAGTCATTGGTGTAGGCGTTGAAGATGAAGTTCATCATGCGAGAGAAAGTCGGAGGAGCATTGACGAGGCCAAAAGACATGACAGTGTATTCATATGAACCATAGCTTGTCCTGAAAGCCGTCTTGGGAATATCTTGCTCACGGATTCGAATATGATGATAACCCATGCGGAGATCAAGCTTGGAGAATACTTGGGCACCTTTGAGTTGTTTGAACAGCTCGTTGATGTTAGGAAGTGGGTATTTGTTCTTGATAGTCTTCTTGTTCAATGGACGGTAATCAACACAAAGTCGGTCCGTTCCATCCTTCTTCTTTACAAAAAGAACACCACAACCCCACGGAGAGGAACTAGGTCGGATGAGACCCATTCGCTCTTGAATATCGAGTTGCTTCTTCAGCTCCTTCAACTCTTCAGGTCCGAGCTTGTAAGGATGCTTGCACACTGGTTTCGTGCCAGGCTCAAGATCAATGACGAATTCAACTGGCCGGTGCGGAGGCATTCCTGGAAGCTCTTCTGGAAAGACGTCTTGATATTCGCAACCAACTGGGATTTGCGAGATAGCATCCAGTTCACCCTTCTCATTGAGAGAAAACAGACGGATGGTATCATCACGAGCGACAAAGACAATTACATCCTGAGACGAATGAGTCAATTGAATCTGCCTGGCTGCACAATCAAGATGCGCCTTGTGCTTAGAAAGCCAATCCATCCCGAGAATAAGATCAATATCCGAGTCGCCCAGAACAATAGGAGAAGCTAGAAATTTGTAGTCGCCCAACGTGATAGTAATATCCGGGACGCAGAAATTAGCTGTCATTTGCTTGCCCGGTGACACGATTTGCAAAGAATTTTGCAGATACCGGTAATCACACTCATACTTCGATGCAAAAGGTTTGGAAATGAAACAATGCGATGCGCCAGTGTCAAAAAGAACTTTTGCAGGAACATCATTAACAGGAAGGTTACCCATGATGACATCTGACGAGTCCTCTGCCTGAGCTGCATTCATCAAGTTGACCTTGGCGTGCTTGGGGTTATGCTTGACCACAGCTGTACTTGCCGATCTCACAGGAGGAGGGAGACGCCTCTGGTTGAAGCATTTGTTGGCATAGTGACCCTTCTGTTGGCACTTGTTGCACGTGACCTCTGAAAGCGGACGGTGATACGGAGCACTCGATCTTGGCGCTTGAGACGAAGTCTTGTTCTGAAAGCCAGGGTTGGGTGGGTAGGAAGATCCACTGCCACCTTTGCTCTTCTGATACGGCTGACGTAACGGAGGAGGAGGAAGCCAATACTTCTGCTACTTGGCCACTTGAGTAGAGGAAGGAGTAGCATCTCTGACTCGCTTCTTGGAAGCATCACACCTCAGTTGAGCAGCCTCTTGCTTCAATGCCATGTTGTAGAACTCATCGTACCTCAAGGGCTCAAAGAGAACAAGAGCTAGCTGGATTTCTTCTCTAAGACCACCCCTGAACTGGTATATCATGCTCTTCTCGTCAGGGACGTCCTGCTTAGCAAAGCGGGCGAGCTTCTGAAACAACTTGTTGTAGTCATAGACAGACAAAGAGCCTTGCTTCAGGTTGTGGAATTCCTCACGCTTACTTTCAACCACGCTCTGAGGAATGTGATGAGCTTTGAAGTCTTGACGGAATTCATCCTAGGTAATCACACGGCCTCCTCTGGAATCTTTCTACTGCTGGAACCACTCTGCAACTTGGTCTTTGAGTTGGAAGGAAGCAAACTTGACAAAGTCCTCAGGCCTGACGTTACTGCACTCGAAATGCTTGCACAGATCCACGAGCCAATCGTCAGCATCAGTTGCCTCAACACAATTGCTGAAAGTCTTTGGCCCATTAGCAAGGAACTGGTTGAGTGTAGCAAAGTGATTCTGATTGTTGCCTTGGTTGCCTTGGTTCGCTTGGTTGCGCTCTTGAAGAATTTGCATGATCAACTGCGTGTTTGCATTGGTTGCGGCCATCATAGCTTGCCATGCCTCCGGAGGAGGTGGAGGTGGTGGCGGATCCTGATTCTGATTCTGATTTTGATTGCTGCTCTTAGCGGGAGCCATCCTGAAGAGGGTGACATCCGTTAGCACATTGATAGACAAATATTGAAGCTGAATCCAATGGAATGAAATTGCAACATATAGTCTTCACATCCGAACAAAATGAACGAATGCATTCCACTTGAAATGGTCACATATCCATAAATTGAGAAGCCACTTAAAATTTAGGTAGAGGAATAAATCAACAAGGTACGGAGAAAGAACGAATACTCGGTAAGAAATCCCAATCTCAAACCAAATATCCGTGGAAGAAGAACTAGAGCTACAAGAATTCCCACCTATGAAACTCCCGAACCTTTCCGGTTATGCAATCAGGTGTTGGGGATACAGGGGAAGCATAATATCTCACCCAAATCTAGCAAATCCTACATCCAGCTGTATCCATCCTTCAACACATAACCGAGAAAAACTTCGGAAATCATCTACCTCAACCTTCGAAAAAGCATCCATTATACAAGTTATGGCAATACTCCCGAACTCCCGCCCCAGTACTGGGTGGCGTCGAGGTTATCTCACCAACGAACTGCATAAAAGAGATTTTCGATGTCGGTGTACTAAACTCAGGTATTCCAGAACTGCAACGATAAAATTGTGACGACAACACCTCGGAGCTCAACTCCCCGGGACATTGCCACAACCCCCAAAGACAGGAGGCACCAAGAACAAAGTTCTCATCACAAAACCATCGGAACGATTCCAAGATACCCGCATGATCCTAAATTTTTTTAGTGAAATTTTAGAAGAGAAGAGTCAAAACTCTACGTCAGGATGCCTTACTAGAGCGATGAGGAGACTGGGGAGTAAAAAAATTCCTAAACTCTCCGATATATAATTCCTAAATGACTCAAAACATTTTTTTTCTAGACTCAAAATCGGCTGCTAAAAACGATCAAGAAATGGGGGCTCCTAAGGTCGGGGAAGGCTCTGATTACCAACTTGTAATGCCCTCGATGCGGCTATATCTCCTACGTGTCGAGGCACGACTTAGAGGCATAACCGCATTGAAAGCAATGTCGCAAGTTAGGCAATCTTCACAACATCCCATGTAATATATAGATAATAAAAGGGGAGATACATAGTTGGCTTACACTCGCCACGTCAATCAAAGTACATAAATAGCATTACATCATCCAATCACTCATGGCCCGACTACTAGCGCCAAAATAAAAGAATAACCCAACATGCGACACGGCCCCGATCGCCCCAACTGGGCACCACTACTGATCATCAGGGAAAGACACATAGTAACGGCGTGAGTCCTCGTCGAACTCCCACTTGAGCTCAAGCGCATCATCTGAAACGGAGTCATCGGGCCCTGCATCTGGTTTGGAAGTAATCTGTGAGCCACAGGGACTCAGCAATCTCGCACCCTCGCGATCAAGACTATTTAAGCTTATAGGTAAGGCAAGGTAAAATATGTGGAGCTGCAGCAAGCGACTAGCATATATGGTGGCTAATCTGTTCACAAAAGACAGCGAGAAGAGAAGGCAAAGCGCGAACGAATAACTAGAGAACAACCTGCGACAAGCATTACTCCAACACCGTGTTCGCTTCCCGGACTCCGCCGAGAAGAGACCATCACGGTAACTCACACAGTTGATTCATTTTAATTAGGTTAAGGTTCAAGTTATCTACAACCAGACATTAAAAAATTCCCATCTGCCCATAACCGCGGGCACGGCTTTCGAAAGTTCAAATCCCTGCAGGGGAGTCCCAACTTAGCCCATGACAAGCTCTCACGGTCAATGAAGGAATAGACCTCCTCCCGAGACATTCCGATCAGACTCGGTATCCCGGTTCTACAAGACACTTCGACAAGTTAAAACAAGGTTGGGCATTGCTGGAAAAGCTTTAATCAAGGCGAACTATCAAGGGGTTCCCATTATCACCCAACCGCGTAAGGAACGCAAAATTCGGGAACATAACACCGATATGACGGAAACTAGGGCGGCAAGAGTGGAACAAAACACTAGGCGAGAGGCCGAGCCTTCCACCCTTTACCAAGTATATAGATGCATTAAGATAACAAGGCAATATAATGATATCCCAACAAGTAAATAATGTTCCAACAAGGAACGGTCTCCAGTCTTCACCTGCAACTAGTAACGATATAAGAGGGGCTGAGCAAAGCGGTAACATAGCCAATCAACGGTTTGCTAGGACATGGTGGGTTAGAGGTTTGACATGGTAATTAGGGAGGCATGATAAGCAAGTGGTAGGCATCGTAGCATAGGCATAGCAAAAGAGCGAGCATCTAGCAAATCAAAGATAGAAGTGATTTCGAGGGTATGATCATCTTGCCTGCAAAGTTGTCAGAGTTGACTGGATCCTTGAAAGCAAACTCAATGGGATCCTCGTTAGCGAACTCGTCTCCCGGATCTACCCAAACAAGACAAACAAGCAAACGGAACACAATCAACCACGTGCAAACTCAAACAACATGATGCAAACATGGTATGCTATGCAGGGTGCGATATGTGATGCATATGCAAGATTTGACAAGGAATGAATGAACCTGGCCTCAACTTGGAAACCAAGTGTGCCACTGGAAAGGTGAGATGATTTCGCTTGAAAACGATATAAAGATCACCGGAATCGGAGTCACGGTTTGGAAATGGCAAGCGATTCAAATATGACAACGGTCTGCGATATACAGCAAGTAGCCATCTAAATGCAACAAGTTAAACATGCTACAACACCAAACATGACAACAAAATACATGGCAGGGATCCATTCATGATGCTTAACAAAAGATGAACACTGAGCTACGGCCAATTCATCCATTAACAGGTTCAAACAAGCATGGCAAAAATGCATTTGGTAAACAGATTTCAGACTTAGTGAAATTAACACTTGTCTGGAATTTCAGATCAGGTAGCACACTTTGGAGCATGAAAACTATATGCTACAGGACCTGAACATGGCAAAGTAAAGCATGGCATGGAGCTACTCAAAGAGCTTAACAAAAGTCCCTTAGTGACCTTGAGCCAACAGGGATCAGAAAATACATTTGCAAGCATGTGAACATGGCAAAAACATAATCAGATCACAGACTTAGTGAAAAAACTAGAGCATGCAAAATAGATATCAAGTAGGCATGTTTACGAGCTCAATGCACTCACTACAGAGCAAGTCATGACAATCTAAGCTTACACCCATCAAGAATACACATTATACAAGCTAGACATGGCAAGAACAATAACATGGCATGCACGGATCAAATACAACATCCTCGGCAAAATCGCTAACAAGTAGACAATCTGCCCAGATTCACGAAATAGCAAAAGTAGAGCTCAATTGACTCAAGCTAGGGTGCTCCATAATTGCAAACAAAGACATGGATGGATAGAGCACTACAAGATTAACAAATCATCCTTACTGGTCATCCTCAAAAGAGACACGGATCACTAGGAAACAACATGAACATATGGCATATTGAAATAAACAGATCAAGGACTTAGTGGAATTGCTAAGTCCCTGAAATCAGCATTAACGAATGCACCACTTTGCAAGCTTGTGCTAGTCACCACACACATCACAAAAATACATGGGTTGCACCTCTGGAAAGATGGCAAAACATATAACAAAACTCATGTAGAGCTCAGGGGCATATCATGCACACATTAATCATGGCAAAAAATGACAAATAGCTATTTAGAGCAGCAGATCTGACAATTATCTCAAATAGCATTTTTCCAACAGCATTTCGGGCATCAAGATGAATGCAAATGAAAATGATGCAATGAGATGAAATGATGTGCTCTCTGAGACGAACATTTTGATATGCTACATGCCCAAAACCGAGCTACGGATGCAAAGTTACGGCACGATGAACATAAATATTAATCTAGGGTTTGAGGCAAAAAGTCAACCGAGATATATCCTCAGATCCAGATCCGCACGCTTCCCGAGGCAGCGGCGGATCTCTCTGGTAACCCTGTAGACGACGGCGGTGGCGGGCAAGGACGGAGTGGCCGGAGCTACGGCGGTGGCCGGGCTTCCCACCGGCGACGAGGTGGCCGGCGGAGGCGGGGTTCGGCCGCGGCGGCGTCGGGCGATGAGGCGCGCGGGGCGGGGCGGCGCGTCGGAGTCGGGGAACCGCGGCGGAGCTCGCCGACGATGGTGGCGGTGGCCGGCGCGGGCTCCGGGCGCCGGCGTTGACGGAGATGGCGGCGGGGTCGGGCGATGAGGGAGGCAGGCGGCGCGGCGCGCCGGGCCGGGGAGGGCCCCGCACAGGCCTCGCGGGCCCGCGGTGGGCGACGGCGAAGTGGGCACGGGGGCGCCACGTGGCGAGTGGCAATTGGCGCAGGCCGGCGGCGGACGTGTCTGGCTAGGCTTCGGACATGTCCGGCGGCTGGAGAGGAGCGGGCTAGGGTTTCGGGGAGGAAGGAGACGTGAATTTCGGAGGGTGGTGTATATATAGGCATAGAGGGAGCTAGGAGAGTCCAAATGAGGTGCGATTTTTGGCCACGCGATCGTGATCGAACGCTCTAGATGATGGAGAGGGTTTTGGGCCAAATTGGAGGGGTGTTGGGCTGCAACACACACGAGGCCTTCTCGGTCCCTCGGTTAACCGTTGGAGCATCAAACGAAGTCCAAATGGTACGAAACTTGACAGGCGGTCTACCGGTAGTAAACCCAGGCCGCTTGGCAAGTCTCGGTCCAATCCGGAAATGTTTAACCCCCACACATGAAAGAAAGGTAGAAATGACCACCGGAGGAGAACGGAGCGCGGAATGCAAAACGGACAACGGGGAAAATGCTCGAATGCATGAGACGAACACATATGCAAATGCAATGCACATGATGAAATGATATGAGATGCATGACAACGATAACAACACACGGCGACAAAAACCCGAACCCGAGAAAATAAAATAACTTAACGCCGGAAACGGCAAGAGTTGGATTACATATTGGGTAAATCATATCCGGGGTGTTACATTAGTGGTGCCACTATCTTTTCCAAAATTGATCTTAAGAGTGGTTACTATCAAATCCTCATACATGAGGGTGATGAATGGAAAACCGCTTTCAAAACCAAGCTTGGGTTATATGAGTGGTTAGTCATGCCTATGGGTCTTTCGGAAGCACCGGGTACTTTTATGCATCTTATGAATCATGTCTTTCGCCCTTACATTGGTATATTTGTTGTGGTCTACTTTGATGATATCCTTGTTTATAGAAAATCTCTTAGAGGTCATGTCACCCATGTTCGAACCATTTTGCAAACTCCTCAAAAAGAGCACCTCTATGCTAATATGGAGAAATGCCTTTTTGGCGTTGACAAGCTCGTTTTCTTGGGTATTGTTGTTTCCTCTAAGGGTGTTCATGTTGATGAGTCCAAGATCAATGCTATCAAGACTTGACCACAACCAACCAACT
This sequence comes from Triticum urartu, assembly GCF_003073215.2. Classification (NCBI taxonomy): domain Eukaryota; kingdom Viridiplantae; phylum Streptophyta; class Magnoliopsida; order Poales; family Poaceae; genus Triticum; species Triticum urartu. Next base: position 100,500,717 of record NC_053027.1, read on the forward strand.
TGCATCAAGTGCGTAGTTTTCTTGGCCTTGAGGGTTTCTATCGTCGCTTTGTGAAAGATTTTAGCACCATTGCTTCGCCTTTGCATGCTTTGAGCAAGAAGAATGCGCCTTTTGTTTGGGGACCATCCCAAGATACCGCTTGCAATGAGCTTAAGAATTTGCTTACTCATGCTCCCGTGCTTGCTTTACCCAACTTTGACAAACCCTTTGAGATTCATTTGTGATGCTAGTGGTAATGGCATAGGAGGTGTGTTAACGCAAGAGAAGCGCCCCATAGCTTACTTTAGTGAGAAACTTTCCGGAGCGCAACTCAATTATCCCATCTATGACAAAGAGCTATATGCTTTAGTGTGAGTTTTGCATGAATGGGAACACTATCTTCGTCCCCATGAATTCATCATTCATACCGATCATGAAACACTCAAGTACCTTAAGGGCCAAACCAAGTTGAACAAGCGTCATGCCAAATGGAGTGAATTTATTGAGTCTTTTCCTTATGTCATCAAGTACATTAAGGGTAAGGAAAACATTGTGGCGGATGCCCTTTCTCGCATATGCATGCTTGTTACTCAACTTGAATTGGATGTCATTGGTTTTGAGCATATCAAAGAATTGTATGAGCATTATCCTACTTTTGCTACTCCTTATGCCAAGTGTTTGACGCTCACCTCTTGGGAACGCTATTACATCAAAGATGGATATCTTATGAGAGCTAACAAACTTTGCATCCCCGAGTCTTCTCTTCGTTTGTTGCTTTTGCAGGAATCTCATGGAGGAGGCTTAATGGGACATTTTGGACGCGACAAGACTTTCGCCACGCTCTCCAAGAACTACTTTTGGCCCAAGATGTACCGCGACGTCAACCGCTTCACCAACTGATTCTCTACATGTCGCAAAGCTAAGTCAAAAGCTCAATCCCATGGCCTTTACATGCCTCTACCAATTCCATATCAACCATGGGAAGATATTAGCATACTTGGCTTGCCTAGGACTAGAAATGGAAAGGACTCGGTATTTGTCGTTGTGGACCATTTCTAAAAAATGGCACATTTCATTCCTTGCAACAAGATAGACGATGCATCACATGTTGCTAATCTCTTTTGTAGGGAAATATTGTGCCTACATGGAGTACCAAAGACTATCGTCTTGGACCGCGATGTCAAGTTCCTTAGCTACTTTTGGAAGATCTTATGCACCAAGCTCGGAATCAAGCTACTCTTCTCCACGGCGTATCATCCACAAACCGACGGCCAAACGGAAGTTACCAACTGCACACTCTCTGCTCTACTTCGAGTACTCATCAAGAAGAACATCAAGGAATGGGAGGAGTGCCTACCTATCGCCGAGTTCGCCTACAACCGAGAAAGACACTCAACAACCGGCAAGTCCCCCTTCGAGGTCGTCTACGGATTCAACCCATTGTCACTGTTGGACATTCTTCCTCTACCACTACAAGAGCGCATAAATTTGGACGCTAGTGCATGAGTGACACATCTCAAGAAGGTGCATGAAGATACAAGAAACACCATCGAGCGCCAAGTTCAACGCCTTGCGACCAAGCTCAACTTCAACAAGCACCCTATGGTATCCAACACCGGAGATCTCGTGTGGCTACACCTTCGCAAGGACTGATTTCCCCAAGAACGCAAGTCCAAACTTCGACCACGAGCGGATGGACCCTTCAAGGCGCTCGCACGCTACAACGACAACGCTTACAAGATCAACCTCCCGCGCGACAAGTACAACGTGAGCGACATCTTCAACGTCAAAGATCTCTCTCCCTTCCATGGTGATGAAGCATTTGATCAGAGGACGGATCTTCCCCAAGGGAGGGGAGATGATGCGGAGCATCCCAAGGCCATCCCCATGGACCCAACTACATCTCCGACGACACCTCTTGGACCCATGACACGAGCACGTGCAAGAGCTCTTGAAACTGAGGTGACATCTCTCCTCTCACAATTCCACTTTGATGCACATGAGACATGGCTACTACCTCACATGGACACATTGTGCATACTCAGGTATCATGGAGAAGCTAAGGAGCAAGAACAAGAAGAAGAGGAAGATGGACGAGAAGACGGAGAAGAAGGAGGGCTGCAGGAAAAGTCCCAGCCATCGGACGACCGGCCGGGACCGGACGTCCGGCGCCTGATGCTCCAACCAAACCCCAGCGAGCGGACGTTTGGCCCAGACCGGACGACCCGGTGCCCTTGCACCCGAGCCAAACGAGCGGACGACCGGTGCCAGCGGACGACCGGCAGCCATCGGAAATCCACTACACCATCATCCGAACCAGAACGAGCGGACGACCAGCAGCCAACGGACATCCGACAGCTCCTAAGACACCGGACGACTGGTCCCCAGCGGACGTCCGGTACCTGGCTGTGTCCAGATTCGGGCCCGAGGCCCATGTACCCCTACTTTCGCCCCATTTGCACTTAGACTATAAATAGACCTCCTATTCATCCTAGCTAGGGTTAGCATTGGTTTAGCTCATTTGAGAGATAGAGCATCGCTCATCCACATCGGAGCTACTCCTCGAGAGAGACCGCGGCCTCTTCGGAGAAGATCCCTTTGGATTCAAGACCTCCTCGCGGAGAAGAACATCAAGACCTCCTCACGGAGAAGACCGGCTACCCTTGTATCATCCTTAGTTGATCGTGTACCGTGTGGACTCTTATGTATCCGAGGATCTAGCACATGTGTGACTATCTTGTGTTGGTTTAGTGTTTCTCCCGTGTTTTCCCTTGTGTTTCCCCCCGTTTTCCCCTTGTGTTCTTCGTGTTCATCGCGGGATCCGCTCCTTTCGTGAAAGAATGGCCCCTAGGGTTCCTACCCTACATCACACAGCTTAATTAAATATCCCGTGATAAGATACCGAGAAAAACATCTTTTTTCAGGGCTGGACGAAGAAGGCGGAGCGAATTATGTGTTCGGCCCCTCTTCCCGAAGACTTAGCTTGTCCTGTGCTAACAAGGATGCTGGTCTCGGCACCATTCCAGGTGCCGGTGACAGAGGACAATGAGGAGAGCAGGAAGGCCAAAGGTGGCCACCATTCCGAAGGTACAACAAACACTGTGTCCGCGGAGATTATGGTTCCCCCTACCGAAGATAAAAGATAAGGTGAAGCTGACATCCTTTCTCCCGATGGTAAGAAAAGTTCCGCCTCCGAAGGTTGGGAGGTAAAGGCTACTAAGCGAGGTAAGACACTCCTATCATGTGATTCGGGCTCGGAAGATGACATTGTCGCACAGCCCTCTGTAAGGACGGGTCTTTAGCCGAATCATAAGTGAACAAGGGTGTTTTAAACATATCCCGTTCCTTTTCCTGTCACAAGGGTAATATTTAGAATACATGTTTTGTAGTTTGGTACGTAGTCTTCCTCAACAATCCTCTTCGAGGGATCTTCTTTCGGAGATGATGGAAAGTGAGACGCCTCCGCAGGATTCCTCGCCCAATAGGGTGGACGACTTCGAGTTGTCATCCCAGAGGATCTTTCCCGATCAACAAGTGGTGCAAAGGATAATGAAGACAATGCCCCAAGGTGAAACATCGGTCACCCAGGGTGCGGGGTATGCGGTCCCTAGGGCGACTAACTGCAAAGGCCCTGGACTATCCAGTTTACAGCTGGAGACAACTCTAGGTTCGGGCAAACATATACCTTCAAAGGGAGTCCGTACCCCCACAGCTGCTGCCCAGGATCCGGAGGCGCCGGATACACTGATGGACATGTTACGATATTCGTCCGTCTCAGAGGAACATCGTTACCTTGATGGGTACGGTGGTTGAGAGGATTATGTCCGCGAAAAGTGGATTGAATTAAGCTTTCACGGACCTGCTAAGAGTCTTCGAGGTACGTAAGGTAGTATTTTCGATTGTGCTCTATACGTAAAATGCACCTGTGTATAGATAGTAGCCCCTGAGACTCTGGTTGACGTCCCAACGGAGGCAATCAGAGGATCGAAAAGGATATGCTCAGGAAATAATCCAATTAATTGGAATACAGGCTGTTACATCCACGACGACTGCCGACGCTATAGAGGTTGCAGGTCTGGAGCAGAAACTTGATGTGGCGAATGACGACATCATGCTTGTTAACAGGTGGCTCGACGAGGCGCAAGGTATGTTTTGAGGCGGTCAGTGTATGTATGTATAATAGCATGAGCACGAAGCTAAGAATTATATACTGAGACATGCATAACTGCAGATAGTGCTGTCGTGGTGCAGGCCCTTCCAGCTAAACTTGCTCGAGCCAAGGAGCAAGCCCGAATGAGTAATGTGGCTGCCAAGAAGGCAGCTGATGAGTTACAAGCTGAACAGGCTGCTCAGCGCCAGTGTGAGGAGAGAATGTCTTCCATGGCTCGCGAGCTGAAGGAAGCCACTATTCGGTGCGAGTTCCTCGAGAGGGATAACAAAGCCAAAATGGCCAATCTCGACAATGCCTTGCAAGAGGTGAGGGAAGAACGATCCAAGTCTAGGGCGGCTCGGGAGGAGATCCGGCAAGCTGGGGAGATAGCGGTGGTAAGCCCTTCTTATTACAGACTAAATTCGGCGATCCGAAATATGCCCCGCTTAATCAAATGTGGAGCTCTCCAGACGTATTCTTGGACTTGCTGAAGAGTGCCTCCGATGCAGCGCAATTTTACCAAGTGCAAGAAGGGTATGCAACGGAGAAGCTTTTCTGGACACAATTCAGCACGCCAAACCGCCCGCTGTTGCTGAACGATAGATGGCCCAGTGGGCCGAGCTTCACAAGATATCCAGTTCCGCCATGAAGGACGTCGTGGTCCGGCTGTGGCCGACTAAGCCAATTCCAAATAGCTATTTCGGTTTGGTGCAGCGACTTATGGATGTGGTGCCGCGTATCGACGTCGTGAAGCGGTCGTCGTTCATTGAAGGTGCACGGATGGCCTTTGCCCATGCCAAGACGTATTGGGCGAAGATGAAGGCCACCGATAGTGTAGCGAATAGTCCACCCAAGGGCAAGGACGAACACTTGCCGGAGCATTATTTTGAAGATGTCCTAGAGGGCGCCCGCTTAATAGAGGTTTAGTGCTCAAAGGATATGGTTTTCGAGTGAATGTGCCGAAATTGTAAAAACAATATTATGATATTTTAAGGCTATGCCTAAAAGTTTTGGCTCCTCCTGTGCGGCCGTTCTTGTGTAATCTGAAAGTTTTCCAGTCGTCGGCTTCAGCCCCCTCGCATAAAATATGGGGGTGTTCGGAAAAGCACTTGATCACTCTTGACCCAAAGTCTTGGTCCGTGAAGGAGGTCTCAGTGCAGCGAACTAGGCAATCGGACTATAGGGCTTTAACACTTCCACTTAGCTATAGGAGCTTGACGGTGGGTCTACGATATAGCCCCTGGTATGTACGCAGCTATCCAAATACAGTGCGGTACATAGGTGACCGGAAGAACGGTCCTTCATGTAATACGGGAGGAATCGCAAAAGATTCTGATAAGTCATCGACTGGTTGACCAGCTATCGCTGCATCATGACAGGCATTTTTCGGCTTTCTCTACTGAGGTGCTCATCCGAATAAACCAAGACACAATCGCAGTAGTTCTCCCTTTACTACCCTAGCTGATAGAGCGGAACGTAAGTAGTAAGCACAGGAGCCGGGCAACCCAACTATTGACCAAAGACATGATTCGGAGCTGATGCATATAACGCTGAACTCATGACGCCGAAGTGTGCTATAAAGTTGTTCAGACTTACCGGCAATTTATTTGTTCCCATATTGAGCCCCTGGCAGTTTGTACCGAGGTGCGTGTGCGGAACAATCAAAGAAGCAAAATTCAGTTCTTTTAGAAAAAGCGAATACTGCATACGGATTATGTTCACTGGGACCTATTGATATGTCAATTGCCATTTTATAGATAATAACGCCACGACCCAGGCTATTTGACATGCCGGTGGTCGAAGGCTGAGGGAGAAGGAACTTTACAGGCTCTAAATAGAGAGTGTGGTCTACTAAGAATTACTTGGACCTCCTGTCGCACGTCTGCGCCGCCTTGCCTCAGTGAAAGGACTCCTTAACAGGAATTGTCTTTGGGTAGGTGAACGGAGAAGAACTCCCAAAGAGTCCGTGAGATGACCCGTCTTTGAGCCACCTGTGGTAAAAGATAAAAAATAATTAGAAAATAAAAGAAAAGGAGGATATAGGAGAGCTTGTAGGCCTGTCCGTATTGTGCCTTTGCCAATGACCAGGGTATTCTAAATATATCATTATGGACGTGCGGTACAAACTTCGCGGGTATATGAGGCGAATGACGGAGGCCGAACTGCTAATCTAGCTCTGAGATTGATCGGCCCCATTTAATAGAGGTCGGTGGCTTAATGGCCGATGAGATATGCAGCTTGATGAGGCCGCTTGGTACTTCGACTATGGTAGCCATAGTATGAATCTCCGTACGGAGGGAGTGTTCCGTATTTCCATTTATTGTTATCACGCCACGTGGACCGGGCATCTTAAGTTTTGCGCGGGCGTAGAGCGGGGCCGCATTAAAACGAGCAAAAGCGGTATGCCCCAGAAGTGCATGGTAGCTATTGCGGAACGACACAATATCAAAGGTCAAGCCTTCGCTTCGGAAGTTATTCGGCGAACCGAAAACGACTTCCAGTGTGACGGAGCCCCTAGAGTGAGCTTCTACGCCAAATACTGCTCCCTTGAGGGTAGCTGTGGTGGGCTTGATTCTTGAAGGATCGATGCCCATTTTACAGACAGTGTCTTGGTAGAGTAGATTAAGGCTACTGTCGCCATCCATAAGGACATTCATTAGATGGAACCCATCGATAATTGGATCGATGATCAGAGCCGCCGAACCTTCGGGACGGATATGGCGATATTTAGGGGTGAACGGCTCTATGGCGTATGCATCCCGTAGTGCGCGCCTGCGCTCCCCTATAGGGGTGTGTGTCACGTATACCATGTTTACGATTTTTACTATGGGGGGAAATTGTTTCTGACCCCCAGTATTCAGCTGGCGAGTCTCTTCATCATCGCTGTCACTGGGCGGCCCCTTCCCCTTGCGTTCGGCATTAAGCTTGCCGGGTTGTTTTAAGACCCAACAGCTTCTGTTGGTGTGAGTAGCTGGTTTATCGGGGGTGCCATGAATCTGGCAGGGCCGATCTAGTATTTTATCTAGATTGGATGATCCGTCTCTATGTGCCTTGAATTGCTTTTTCCGTTGACCGGGTTTGGAGCCACTGAATCCGGCGTTGACCGCCATGTCTTGCATTCTTCGTTATTATTGCAACATTTGTGTTTATTGCGTCGTGGCTTGCCGTTGCCGTCTCGGACTTCGGAAGTGCCTGGATCGCTGGTGATGTTGCTTCTACGAGTGAGCCAGTTGTCTTCTCCCGCGCAAAAGTGGGTGATTAGAGAGGTAAGGCCTGCCATGGACTTTGGTTTTTCTTGACCGAGGTGGCACGAGAGCCACTCATCCCGGACGCTGTGTTTGAAGGCCGCGAGGGCTTCGGTGTCCGGACAATCGACAATTTGGTTCTTTTTAATTAGGAATATAGTCTAGAGCTTCCGGGCTGACTCTTCGGGCTGCTGGATGATGTGACTTAAGTCATCGTCATCTGGTGGCCCGACATATGTACCTTGGAAGTTATCGCGAAAGCCATCTTCCAGGTCTTCCCAGCTGCCAAGGGAGTTCTCTAGAAGGCTGTTGAGCCAGTGTCGCGCTGGTCCCTTTAGTTTTAATGGGAGGTATTCGATGGCGTGGAGATCATCACCGCGGGCCATGTGGATATGGAGAAGAAAATCTTCAATCCATACCGCGGGATCTGTTGTTCCATCATATGATTCGATATTCATGGGTTTAAACCCTTCTAGGAATTCGTGCACCATTACTTCATCAGTGAAGCAAAGAGGGTGTGCGGCGCCTCTATATCAGGCCACATCGTGACATAGCTCAGATGGAGTTCTTCTGCGGCATTCGGCCCGTGCGTGATTAATCTTGTTACGTCCGAATAGATAGCCATCGTCGCATGTCAGGGCACACCCCCGCGATCCGTAGATCGATCTGGTATGTCCCGCTCTACTGTCCAGGTTGTACCGAAGGTCATATGTATATGTCCGAGCTGTTTTATCCCTGCCTTTATAACGAGGTAGTATGGGCTGGTGTTCGGCTGGAGTTGCCGCTTTATCCCGGCCTCGTAGTGGTCGGTCAGCCACATTGTGCGCTGATGGCACGGGCTCCAGCGCCTCGCTATCGAATTGAGGTAGTAATTTGCACTTTGGGTAACTTTTGGGTGGTCGGTCGAGGCCGTATTCCTCGGCTGCCAGGACGTCAGTCCATCTATCGTTGAGCAGATCTTGATCAACTTGAAGCTGTTGCTGCTTCTTTTTCAGGCTCCTTACAGTGTCTATTAGCCGGCGCTTAAAGCGCTCCTGATCGAGAGGTTCCTCAGGCACGATAAAATCCTCATCGCCGAGGCTCACCTCATCCTCGGAGAGTGGGAGATAATTACTGTCCTCCGAGTCTTCGTGCACGGCATGTTCATCAGGGCTGACCTGCCCATCTTCCCGGTCGTCCTGTTCGGAAATTAGCTCAATGGGGTCTTCATTGTCTCCAGCATCGTCTAGAGTATTGTTTCTCCTGTGCCGGTAATGTTGTCTTTTTCACGGCGTGACTTGGAGCGGCGCCGTTGTCATCGGTGCTTTGGCTGTATCTTAGGGGGGTTATCTTCCACTGGGTCTTCTTTGTCATCGCCGTTAGCTTCTTTGGGTGTGTCCACCATGTATATGTCGTAAGAGGAGGTGGTCGTCCAGCGCCCGGTAAATCGGGGGTTTTGGGCTGGCTCCTCTTGGGCATCGTCATCCATACCGTCGATGTCTTTGGAGTTGTAGTCAAGCATGTCGGTTAGATGTTTGACAGTGGCTATTAAGTGGGGGTGGGTGGGAAGCGAAATTCTGCGTCATCAACCCCCAGTCGAAGCCGGATATAATTTGGCTATGAGTCCCCTGCTAAAGAGAGGGTTTTTAATGAGTTTAGCACATCGCCTAAAGGTGAGTGCTGGAAGATGTCCATGGAACTGAATTCGACAATCGGCGCCTGGTAAGGCTAGGCGGACGCGGGTGCACGTAGATCGGAACCAATGGCCGGAGATGAATCCGGGGGTCCGGTGACGTGGACCCTGCTCGAGGTTGGATCTGTGTGCGGCTCCAACGCCGCTGAGTCTACGGTTTCCGTGGCAGGGTTAAGCTTCCCGTCTTCGGATGGCGCAAGCTGCTCTGACTCTAGGGACCGAGTGCTTGCAGGTGCGATCTCCTGGGTATGGTCCGATGATAGATTTAGGTCATGTTCATCGCGGTTGCAGGGAGTGGCTGCCATGGACTCAAATCCGTCAAAGATCAAGTCCCCGCGGATATCAGCAACGTAGTTCAAGCTTCCAAACCTGACCTGATGGCCAGGGGTGTAGCTGTCGATCTGCTCTAGATGGCCAAGCGAGTTGGCCCGTAGTGCGAAGCCACCGAATACGAAGATCTGGCCAGGGAGAAAAAAGACATCCCACTGGGCAGCGTTGTTGTAGATGATGGATGTAGCCATCGAACCTTCTGATAACGGCACGATGAAACTCTCAATGAAAGCACCAATGTCGGTGTCAAAACTGGCGGATCTCGAGTAGGGGGTCCCGAACTGTGCATCTAAGGTTGATGGTAATAGGAGACAGGGGACACGATGTTTACCCAGGTTCGGGCCCTCTCTATGGAGGTAATACCCTACTTCCTGCTTGATTTATCTTGATGAATATGAGTATTACAAGAGTTGATCTACCTCAAGGTCGTAATGGCCAAAACCCTAAAGTCTAGCCTATATGATTATGATTGTGTCTACGGACTAAACCCTCCAGTTTATATAGACACTGGAGGGGACTAGGGTTATAGAAAGTCGGTTATAGAGAAAGGAATCTTCATATCCGAACACCAAACTTGCCATCCACGCCAAGGAGAGTCCCATCCGGACACGGGTGAGAGTCTTCGGTCTTGTATCTTCATAGCCCATCAGTCCGGCCCATGTCCAACAGGTCGGACGCCCGCGGACCCCTTAGTCCAGGACTCCCTCCAATGGTGCATACTCAGGGAGAACACTTGTACCTTGAAATTTAGTGAGAGATCATCTTATAATGCTACCGCCGAACTAAGCAAAATAAGATGCATAAATGATAAACATCACATGCAATCAATATAAGTGATATGATATGGCCATCATCATCTTGTGCCTTTGATCTCCATCTCCAAAGCACTGTCATGATCACCATTGTCATCGGCTTGACACCTTGATCTCCATCGAAGTATCGTTGTCGTCTCGCGAACTATTTCTTATATGACTATCATTACCGCTTAGTGATAAAGTAAAGCAATTACATGGCGATTGCATTTCATACAATAAAGCGACAACCATATGGCTCCTGCCAGTTGCTGATAACGGTGTTACAAAACATGATCATCACATACAATAAAATTTAGCACCATGTCTTGACCATATCACATCACAACATGCCCTGCAAAAACAAGTTAGACGTCCTCTACTTTGTTGTTGCAAGTTTTACGTGGCTTCTATGGGCTGAGCAAGAACCGTTCTTACCTACGCATCAAAAACCACAACACGGTATAGTGATTGCTTTTTGATCTTCAGAAAGAACCCTGTTCATTGAATCCGATTCAACTAAAGTTGGAGAAATTGACACCTACCAGCCACCTGTGTGTGAAGCACGTCGGTAGAACCAGTCTCGCGTAAGCGTACGCGTAATGTCGGTCTGAGCCTCTTCATCCAAAAATACCGCTGAATCAAGAATCAACTAGTGACGACAAGCAATATGTATATACCCACATCCACAACTCCTTTGTGTTCTACTCGTTCATATAACATCTACGCATAGACCTGGCTCAGATGCCACTATTGGGGAACGCAGTAATTTCAAAAAAATTCTTACGCACACGCAAGATCTATCATGGTGATGCATAGCAATGAGAGGGGAAGAGTGTTGTCCACGTACCCTCGTAGACTGTAAGCATAAGCGTTATGACAATGCAGTTGATGTAGTCGTACGTCTTCACGGTCTGACCGATCCTAGTACCAAAAGTACGACACCTCCGTGATCTGCACACGTTTGGCTCGGTGACGTCCCATGAACTCTTGATCCAGCTGAGTGTCGAGGGAGAGCTTCATCAGCACGATGACGTGATGACGGTGATGATGAAGGTACCGGCGCAAGGCTTCGCCTAAGCACTACGACGATATGACCGAGGTGGATTATGGTGGAGGGGGGCACCGCACATGGCTAAGGGATCAATGATCAACTTGTGTGTTCTAGGGTGCCCCTGCCCCCGTATATAAAGGAGCAAGGGAGGAGGCCGTCCGGCCCTTGGGGCGCGCCAAGGAGGGGAGGAGTCCTCCTAGTAGGACTAGGACTGCCCCTTTCCTAGTCCAACTAGGAGGAGGAAGGGGGAAGGAAGGAGATGAGAAGGGAGAAGGAAAGGGGGGCGCCGCCTCCCTTCCCTAGTCCAATTCAGACTAGAGGGGGAGGGGCGCGCGGCCCTGCCTTGGCCGACCCTCTCTCTCCCCACTAAGGCCCATGTGGCCCATTAGTTCCTGGGGGGTGTCGGTGTCAAAACCGGCATATCTCCGGTAGGGGGTCCCAAGCTGTGTATCATGGATCGATGGGTAACCAGAGACAGGGGCCACGATGCTTACCCAGGTTCGTGCCCTCTTGATGGAGGTAAAACCCTACGTCCTGCTCTTGTTTATATTGATGATTATAGGGGTTACAAGAGTTGATTTACGACGAGATCGTAGAGGCTAAACCCTAGAAGCTAGCCTATGGTATGATTATTGTATATATATCCTCTATCAACTAGCCTGGCCTCGGTTTATATAATGCACCAAAGGCCTAGGATAACAAGAGTCCTAGCCGAATACGCCGGTGGGGAGGAGTCCTTGTATTGATCACCAAGTCTTGTGGAATCTTCCATGTATGCGGCAGCTGTCCGAACTGGCCCATGAGTATACGGCCATGGGGGTCCTCGGCCCAATCTAACAGATCGGGAGATGACGTGTTGAGTACCCCCTAGTCCAGGACACCGTGAGTAGCCCCCTAAACCAGTCTTCAAGTTAGGGACGCTCCTCGATTCTTCCGAACTGTTCTTCATCTTCGGTTGTCGGTCTTGAAAACTGGTTCAACAAATCTTCTCATCTTCGATCTTAAGGATCGCCGAAATGCATTCGACGAGTTTACACGTCGGGTATCCGAGGAGCCCCTTTAAGTTTCTGGCCTTTATCAATGCCTTGTTATTTTTATGCCACACCTCGGGTTTGAAGTTGTTCCCGGGAGGCAGTGTCCTCTTGCGTCCGAGCTCTTACGCCGGACTGCATTCGAGGTATCTTTTGCAGCCGAGCACCAATGCTAGACTGCTTCCGAGCTCCAACGCCGAAATGTATCCGAGCTCCAATGCCGGACTGTGTCCAAGCTCCAACGCCGGACTATATCCAAGATGTCATAGATCATCTTGGTCCAAAAAAAGTTGAAGGAGTTTAGCCGAGCTTAATGCTGGAAATGCCCTCTATGGAGCCAGCCACTAGCGCCCGAGCTTTATGCCGGACTGCTTCCGAGGTGGTGCACCACCCCGACCGTGGGCCAATTTTTTGTCCATATTTTTGATTGGTGCAATTTATTCTCTGCCGAGATATATAGCCAGTAACCCTCAACATGTGTGTCGGTTTAAAATCCGAGATGCACCTGAAGGATGACATAAGATCGCTGATCCCAGTAGCCGCTGAGACTCAGGTTGATTTGCAAAATCAGCCCGAGCATCAAGTCCTGGCTCAACAGAATACTTCGGGACACAAAAAGCGGCATGCTCAGTCCTCGAGACTCAGGTTGGGTGCGGACGACCAACCTGAGGATCAAAATCTCGTCGGAAACTGTATTGCACTTAAAATTTTCTGCATTGAACAGGCAATGCAGTAGCCCCCGAGACACTGGTCGGGTGGCAACACCAGATTGGGGGATCAATGTGCCCCTTTAATATTTGTAAATAATAAGCCCGAAGCCCAGTAGCCCCCGAGCCTTAATGCGGGCACGGGTGGCCGAATTAAGGATCGATATCCATAGTAAAATCACAAATTATGTGTAATGACTCTATGTATCCAAGTACTTTACGTCATTAATGCTCGGATCCGCATTGTACAAAACTTTGTTGATCGACCATCGGCTTCAACCTCCTCGGCCAATAGCCGAGGAGTGTTTGTCCTACTTTATAAAGCCTTTATGAGGGTAAAGATTTACGACAAACAAGGCAAACTGGCCATACGGTTTTATAAACAAAGGTACGTAGAGAGATATGTTATATTACTGTTTAACATAAGAAATGTCTTCCAAAGAAAATAGTCCCGCTATCGGTTCCTTTCTTTGGGTTGTCATGCTAAGCATGATCATGAAACCTCAGCTCTAATGTAAGAGAAAAATATTGAGGATATAGTTTGGGAGGCCAGTTACTAGCCCTCGGTAGTGTTCGGCGATAGTCGAGGTCAAGCCATAAACACTTCGGCCAATGTTATGAATGGTCGTCATTTAACACAGTCATCGGATCGCTGACTAGTTTACGCTTATTGTGACAGTCAGTTTTTGGCTTTCTCCACTGAGGTGCTTAACCATGTAAGCTGGAAGCACAATCGCAGTGGTTCTCCCTTTGCACACCTAGCCGAACAAAGCGGAACGTAGGAAGCAAGTGCAGGAGCCGGGCAACCCAACTATTTACTGAAGACACAATTCGAAACTGATGCATATATAGCAATATCCAAGAATGTTTTTGCCGAATCTCTAAAGGTGTCCGGCATTGCACTTCGAGACTTGTGCTGAAAACACACAAATAGTTTAAAAGTGCCATAATCTTGGAAAACCAAAAAACGTCAATAAAAACTTGACGTCCGAACAAGATCAAGTGTTTGGTGCCAATCCGAAAATTGGTCTTAGAAAAAAGGGTGCTTCTGTCGTGCTTTAACATGTCACATCCTATCTCAAGACTTCAAGCGGGTCAGCCTACGGCTTCAACCTCCTATCCCGAAGGCGGAGTACTTCTCATTAGGCCAGTTTAGCAAACTAAACTCTAGCGGCTTTGAGAGAGAAATTAGGCTCCCCGGCTAGTGACCACACACTCGTGTCGAAAAAAGAAGTGATGAATAATAATAGTAATAAAAACTTTGCAACAACTAAGAAGAAGAACACTTATTATAAAACGGCTCATATAAATTTAAGAGCCCCCAAGTAACTTGGGTAAAATAATTTTATGTATAATGACTGTATGTACCAAAGTACTAATATCATATCTTTGTTCACCCGAACTTTAAACGCGTCTTAACCGACCATCGGCTTCTCCCTCTTCGGTTAAGGACCGAAAAGTGTTATGTACTCCAACTGTCGAGAATATCGACAGTGTTTCGGATAACCAGGCAACCGGTCCATAAGGCTGTAACAGACAAAGCGCGCTCAGGGAACTTATGCTATATTACAGATGAAGTGTAAGAAGCATCTTCGAAGAAAATAGTACCCCCACCGATACCTTTCTTCGGTGCTCATTATTACTATGAGACTTGTGCAATAGATTTTTTGTACTCATGAGTTCCGTTGTGTGCCGACCATGATTGAAAACAATAAGAGCGCTAGCTTTCGGCTTCACCCAGTCTGAGGTCAGAGCTCGGAGGACCCGGTCGTGACAATCACAGAGGTGCTCCCTTTACTCCCTAGCCGAACAATCGGGAACGCAGGGGTAAGCACAGGAGCCAGGCAACCCAGCTTGCAAATCGCTTAAGTCAATATGGTGCATATTGTGGCGTAATACACGAACAAGGAACGAAGCCGTACAAGTATAATCATATGCAAGAGGAAAGGCTTCATGGAGGAAGCCCCCAAGTGAACTGGGTATTTGAATTTGTGCCTCACAAACAAAGTTTGGACAAGGAAATTTTTTTACAAGCAACTTTTTTTCCAAAAAGGTATAATGCTTGGTCGAACCGAACACAAGTTAAAAATATAAAACTTGGAGCATGAAGGCAACTTAGCTGGTTAATGTGTTCGGTATTGACGACGCGGTCCGAGCTTGATGCGGGACAAGGTTCCATCCCCCAAGCCGGTCCCGAGGTGGCGGAGCAAAGAGCTCGGCACTCCGAAGTTGTGACATAGCACGCTCAATGCAGGCCGGCAGAGTGATGCCGAAGTCCCCGGCATGGGGTAATGAAGTGTTGACGAAGCCCCCCGTCCAGCCGAGGTGACGCCAAAGGATATAGTCCGGCTGGATCATTTTCCTGTGCACAAAAAATAGTGCAAACCGGAGATAACAGTAATAATAATGAAAAAATCGTTGCATAATAAATAATTTATGCAAAGTGAGTATTAAAAGAAATATGTCTTGGAGCCAAAGTCAATGTCAATGCAGGGCGTCGGCGTGATGCGGTAAAGGCGTGGCAAAGCCTGAATTCACAGGTCGGTCCGAGTTCCGGATGCGGCGTTCGCTGGACTATGTACGGAAACTGACCGAACCACCGTGCGACCTCGTTAATGCGGCCACTATTTGATAGACCTGTGTACATATGATGGACAAACCAGAGTAATAATTCCTTGGGAAAAATAAACCGAAACAAGCAAAAAATACTAGGATTAATAGCACCTGGTTTATTTGTTGTAGCAATTTGAAGAAAGGTGATTCCCAAAATTGGGACTCGATCCGCACACCCATTGCCCGATGGGCGATAAAGCGACGGCATGACGATGCTGGTAAAGGTTGGCTCGCCGAGGCAAAGCCCTCGGTCGAGCTAACATGACAAAGCTGGTCGGCTAGTGATGCCGAAGTCTCCGGAGTAGGTTGATGAAGAGATGGCGAAGCCCCCGGTCTAGCCGAGATGTCGAAGCCTCGATGTCAGCCGATGAGTCGAAGTAGGTCGGCGTAATGGACACCGGCTTGAAGAAGCAATAGTGCGGTCCTGCCGATGCAGGTCGTGACGTGGTCAATGCCGGCTTGATGAAGTGACCGTGCGGCGATGCCGGTGTGCCCGCTCCGTGTAATCCGTGGGGCGGCGATGTTGGTGATAATTTATCCTTCGTGATGCCGAACTCTTGTTCGGCTTGCCGAGATGATGATCCGAAGAAGTTGAGGTCGGCTCAACAAAGTGACGACGTGTCTAGCGTAGGTCGGCAGCCTTGGAGCAATATTACCGGACTGTTTTGACACCAGCATGATGATGAAGATGACCTCAGGGGAGGCTTAAATTTTTATGGGCACGTGTTTAAAAATGACGCACAATACCCTAGAAGAGAATTCCTCTAAAAAGGTTGTCCAATATCACGTTCATAAAGAAACATGAATTCGGGTCGGATCCGTATTCGCGCAGAAAACAGATCCGAAAATTGGTCCACTCATCGGAAGGTTCCCGGAGTTTGAACCGTCGGATCGAGCTGAAATTTGGAGGGGTGTAGTTATGGGAATTCCACAGTAGATGAACGGTTGGATCTTACAAAGGACCTCCGAGCTGGGATCTGGAGACCACGCCCTAAACTCGTCCAGATTCCCGTCCAGATTTGACAGGGCTTTGGTAATATTGTAGATTGTCAGAGATTTCTCCATCGGAACTCGACAAAATTTTGCATGGATGTTGTTGACGTAATTCCGCACTATTCCACTGAAGCAATCGTCAAACCAATGCTCGAGGATGCGGTGACGGCGGATACGAGTTCGCTGTCCAGAAAAACAGCACGGTCGCCCGAGGGCAATGTTGACGTTGAGCCCCCGGGCTCCCTGGATGATTCCTCCATGATCTTGATAGAGATCGGAGTTGATGTTGATGAAGGCCCTCATCCGAACATGACGATCGGAGGTAGGGCACAGTCCTTGGTCCAGTCAAGGTGACCAGTTGAGCCGGTGACGAAGATGTCAACGTCGTAGTTAATCTGCAGACGAGCCATCGATCCTTTTGCCGATCACACAGCGTAACTCTCAATGAAAGCACCATTGTCGGTGTCAAAACCGACAGATCTCGGGTAGGGGGTCCCAAGCTATGTTTCATGGATCGATGAGTAACAAGAGACAGGGAACACGATGCTTACCCAGGTTCGGGCCCTCTTGATGGAGGTAAAACCCTACGTCATGCTCTTGTTTATATTGATGAGTATAGGGGTTACAAGAGTTGATCTACCACGAGATCGTAGAGGCTAAACCCTAGAAGCTAGCCTATGGTATGATTATTGTATATATATCCTCTATCAACTAGCCTAGCCTCGGTTTATATAATGCACCAAAGGCCTAGGATAACAAGAGTCCTAGCCGAATACGCCGGTGGGGAGGAGTCCTTGTCTTGATCACCAAGTCTTGTGGAATCTTCCATGTATGCGGCAGCTGTCCGAACTGGCCCATGAGTATACGTCCATGGGGGTCCTCGGCCCAATCTAACAGATCGGGATATGACGTGTTGAGTACCCCCTAGTCCAGGACACCGTCAGGGGGGGGGGTCCGGTAACCCTCCGGCATTCCGGTTTTCTCCGAAATCACCCGGAACACTTCTGGTGTCCGAATATAGCCGTCCAATATATCAATCTTTATGTCTCGACCATTTCGAGACTCCTCGTTATGTCCGTGATCACATCCGGGACTCTGAACTATTTTTGGTACATCAAAACACATAAACTCATAATACCGATCGTCACCGAACGTTAAGCGTGCGGACCCTACGGGTTCGAGAACTATGTAAACATGACGGAGACACGTCTCCGGTCAATAACCAATAGCGGAACCTGGATGTTCATATTGGCTCCCACATATTCTACGAAGATCTTTATCGGTCAAACCGCATAACGATATACGTTGTTCCCTTTGTCATCGGTATATTACTTGCCCGAGATTCGATCATCGGTATCTCAATACCTAGTTCAATCTCATTACCCGCAAGTCTCTTTACTCATTCCATAATGCATCATCCTGTAACTAACTCATTTGTCACATTGCTTGCAAGGCTTATAGTGATGTGCATTACCGAGAGGGCCTAGAGATACCTCTACAATACTCGGAGTGACAAATCCTAATCTTGATCTATGCCAACTCAACAAACACCATCGGAGACACCTGTAGAGCATCTTTATAGTCACCCAGTTACGTTGTGACGTTTGATAGCACACTAAGTGTTCCTTCGGTATTCAGGAGTTGCATGATCTCATAGTCATAGGAACATGTATAAGTTATGGAGAAAGCAATAGCAACAAACTAAACGATCATTGTGCTAAGCTAACGGATGGGTCAAGTCAATCACATCATTCTCTAATGATGTGTCCCGTTAATCAAATGAATACTCATGTCTATGGTTAGGAAACATAACCATCATTGATTCAACGAGCTAGTGAAGTAGAGGCATACTAGTGACATTCTGTTTGACTAAGTTTCCGGTTAATACAATTCTACCATGAATAATAAAACATTTATCATGATATAAGGAAATATAAATAACAACTTTATTATTGCATCAAGGCATATTCCCTTCAAAAACAGTCCCCATCCCTGCTAACAATGGATACCCGATCCCCATGGGGATCCCCATGGAGACAAACAACAACAAAATAACAGTAGAAGAGGAGCAAAAACCACAATAATGTTTGACAGATTCAATCATCCATTATAGCAACAAAACAACAATACATTGGCATAACAAACCAAAATAGTTTTGGCAGCAATCTTCCAGTACAGAAGCACAAACACATTACACAACAGTAAATTAGGAGCACAAACTCAAGGAGGGGAGTCACAGATGCATCTGGTCACAACTTGTGTTTGAGGTGGAAGAAGAGGAGGGGAGTCGCCGCCTTGCCGGTCGTCATCGCCGCTATCACCGGCTCGCTGCCACGGTCACCTTCTTGCCCAGCCATAGCTCGCCATCACCAGTTTGTTCGTCGCGAGGTCACGAGGACGCAAGGAGAAGAAGAGGGTGACGGGGCCTAAGGGGAAGGGACGGCCGGATGAGGCGCCGACCGGTGCCGCCTGTCGCCGGTGGTGTCGATCTGGGGATTGGGAGACCGAGAGAGGAGGCAGCTAGATCGGGAATTCGGGGGAATGGGGCGAGGAGGCGGCGGTCGGGGGAATGTGGACTAGGGAGAGGAGGCGGCTAGGAGTTGGGAACAGAGCGGAGAGGTGGAGGGGCTGAGTGGGTTTAGGGTTTATTGTTTATAAATTAGGTGCTCAGTTTGACTGACATGTGGGGTCCCGGATATCCATGGAGGCTCCATGGAGCCACTTTGCCCCCCATCCCCGCCCTGCTTGCTAATCGGGTACCCGCCTCGTTATACCCATGGGGGGATTTTAACCCCCATCACCGATTCTTAGCGGGTAAATGCCCACGGATACCCGCCCCCACAGGGAAAATTGCCATTTTGATACATGGGTATGGGGCTACGGGTTATGTAACGTTTTGTCTCATACCCTTATCCTAATAGGGTTTTACCCATAGGGTACGTGCATAATGGGTACCCATTGCCATCCCTACATGAGATTCATATAATCTGATATAAATATGTGTGTATCAACACATCTGCACTTATTGTGTATGGAGTCTCCTTTCATTGTTCAGAACTTGTCGTTTCAATTCCAGTGATGATAAAATCATGGTGTTGGTGGCGTTGCAAATTACTCTCACTTTCGCATGAGTAATATATGTTGAATGGTAGCTGATACTACAGATTCCATCACACTTTATGATCAAATAAGAAAGACCATGTTTTTTTCTTTGTTCATGGCACTATTGAGCTAGATATATATCCCCATGTTAACAAGCTTGTGAGAAAAAGTAAAAATATTCACTTAAGCTAGCATGGATATCGTGTTCTGATTTTTATTTTCATACATGCTCTTTGGTTGATTCATGCTCTAACTCAACATTGCTCGGTCATCTACGATGTAAGATCTGATGATGGCATGAGCAATTACAATAGCATGTCTTTTGCTGACGTTGGGATAGTTCTTGCAAGTGCGTTGATGATAATTCAGGATGAGTTTTTTGTTCATCAACCAAGTCTGGTGTGTAATTTATGAATCTTAAAATTCAGCTTGTGTTCACTTGATTAAATAATACATATCATCGTGGTGAGTTACTATGGGATCTGTTGGCATTTTTAACCGTTGTTGTGTTGAGCCGGTCAGTTGCCTCAAGACCGAGTAGGAAACCTGTGTGGGAGACATTGTACAATATTACGAACATTTTGTGTAAAATTTTATCAATCAAAGCTGATGTAGTTGATTGTTGCAAACCTTTGGCACAAATCATTGTTTTAATCATATAACGAGATTCATATAATCTGATATTAATTTATGGGTGTATCAGCACATTTGTGTTTCTTTTATACAGGGTCTCCTTGTGCTATTCAGAACTTGTCGTTTCATTTCCCATGATGATCAAATTAGGTTGTTGGTGCTGTTGCAAATGACTCTCACTTCCGCATCTGCAACATAGGTTGAACGGTAGCTGATACTACATATTCTAGTACACTTTATGATGAAATAAGAAAGACCATGATTTTCTGTGTTCATGGCACTATTATGCCCAGATAGATATCTCTATGCTGATAAGCTTGTGAGAAAAGGGAAATACTCACTTAAGCTAGCTGTCGTATTACGGGTTCCGGCAAAACCCTTAAGATTCGAATACTAGGGTGCGCACGAAGATCTCTCTTCCCCTAGCTCACACTCTCGCAATGATCTCAAAGCTTAGCTCACCGAACCTGAGGAACAAGGGACACAAGACTTTATACTGGTTCGGGCCACCATTGTGGTATAATACCCTACTTCAGTGTGGTGTGGTGGATTGCCTTGTAGGCTGGGGATGAACAAGTACAAGGGAAGAACAGCCTCCTGAGGAGAGGTGTTCTTGAGCTCAATGAGCTTGTGCGTGTGTGGATGGTCTGGTTCCTCTCTAGATCTGATGAGGTTCGATCCCCCCTCCATGGTGGTGGTTGGTCCTATTTATAGAGGCTCGGTCCTCTTCCCAAATATTAGCCGGGAAGGGATCCCATAATGGCCAATTCGAAGGGGGAAAACTAGTACAAGTTATCCCGACAAAAAGTGGTCTTCACCTGCCAAAGGCTCTGGTGGTGACGCCGTCGTGGGCTCCGTGATGACCTATGTCCTGCCGTCCTGCTGGTCTTGGTCTCGTTGCACTGATATGAAAACCTTTGCCTGATGCCTCGGGACTCCTCGCCTGTGCTTGCCTCTTTAGCACCAAAGAGGCAACTGGTACTCTGTGCCCGCTGGCGCCCATCTGGCGCCCGCCTGGCCTTGGTCGTCATGGCTCACGTCACGGAAACCTCACGAGGTGCCCCTCGCCTTGATCTCTCCGCTCCTCGCGAGCCAGCCTAGTGAGGCCGCCCCCGAGAAGGTCTTGTGTCATCCGCCTCGTGAGGCTTGGCCCCTCGTGAGGGTCTTGAGTGTTTGCTAATGAAGATGGGCCGTACCAGGCCGCTGGTGAAGCCACGCCCTGGGCCGCAGTCAGGCAAGTCTGGGTACCCCCGTTCCCAGAACGCCGACAGTAGCCCCCGGGCCCAAGGCACACTCATACTTGGCTTCACGACAAAGCCAAGGGGCGACTGCGGAGCACCGCAGGCCCTAACAGCCTACGACCTTGATTGATGCGTGGCGATTGACAGGACGTGGGCGTCTCCGCTTCCCCACGCTGCCTCGGGAACCGCCTGACTGACAAAAGGATGGCGTGCGCCACAGTGTATTCATTGCTTACCTTCGTCCTACTCCAGATCCCCTTTCCTGCTCCTTGCTCCCAAGCCTACAGATCTGCACCAGTCCTCCTCCAAGCCCGCCATCGATGGCGCCCAGCAAGGCAAAGGCCACCCTTCTGCCCTCCTGGTATGAGCCGGCTCTGAGCGCGCCTAGTGTCTCAGAGAAGAACCTCGCTGCCACGCTCCTGATGACAGCGGAGGGCGGCAACGAGAAGAGGAAGACCGCGCTCCAGGTTGGCTCCATCGAGCCAGAGGCCTCGGGCAGCACCTTCTATCCCTTCTTTATGAGCAGCATTGTAGCGGGGTTGGTGTCGGCCTCCTGTGGCCCACTGTTGATGATGGCGTCAGCGGTGACGCCTATAGATAGGGCTCCTAGAAATCTTCTTCTTTTGTTCCCTGTGAGGAGTCGAGATGAACCCGATGGGAGCGTGTAAAGGATCTGCAGTGTCTCTTGTTAATATTATCCTTATTATGAAGATCTACGACTGTGTGTCTTGCTCCGGCTCAGTCCCCCCTTTTCATCCTCTCGGTAGCTTGGTGCTCAACGCCAATAGGTCCTAGTCCTCAGGCAGGCTACAGCCGTCGCTAGTATGCCAGGTCGTGATTGTAACGCCCCGTGACCGATGTGCCAGGTGTCGTGCAGTTATTCGCTGTTGTTGCGTTGTCATTGCTTGCGTGTCATGCATTGCATATCATGTCATCATGTGCATTTCATTTGCATACGTGTTCGTCTCATGCATCTGAGCATTTTCCCCGTTGTCCGTTTTGCAATCCGGCGCTTCGTTCTCCTCCGGTGTCCATTTCTACCTTCTTCTTGTGTGTGGGGATTAAACATTTCCGGATTGGACCGAGACTTGCCAAGCGGCCTTGGTTTACTACCGGTAGACCGCCTGTCAAGTTTCGTATCATTTGGATTTCGTTTGATACTCCAACGGTTAACCGAGGGACCGAAAAGGCCTCGTGTGTGTTGCAGCCCAACACCCCTCCAATTTGGCCCAAAACCCACCTAACTCTGCTCCATCATCTAGAGCGTTCGATCACGATCGCGTGGCCGAAAACCGCACCTCATTTGGACTCTCCTAGCTCCCTCTACCTATATATATGTGGCTCTCCCCGAATTTTCACGCAGTCCAACCCTAGACCAACTCCCTCCGCGCCGCCGGACATGTCCACCCGCCGGCGGACGCGTCCACCCAGCCGGCCACCTCACTCCGGCCTATCGGAGCCCGGCACATCAGCCGCGCCATCCGCCCCGGGCCAACCGCGGCTCGCCACCTCAGCGCCATCCTCCCTCTCTCTCCTCAGCCCCGCCGCCGGCCCGCCGGGGCCCGGATCGGGCCCCCCCGAGCCCATCGCGCCGCCCGAGGGCTACCGCGCGCACGTCCACGCCGGCCGGCCACTCCGCCGCGCCGCCATTGGCGCACCTCCGCCGCCGTGCGCCGATCTCCATCGCCGGCGCCGCGCCGCCGCCCGCCAGAACACCGCCGCCTCGCCACGCCTCCGCCTCAGCCCGCCGGAACACCGCCGCCTCGCCGCGCCTCCGCCTCAGCCCGCCGGAACCCCGCCGCCTCGCCGCGCCTCGCCGGAGCTCACGGAGCTCGCCGGAGTAAACTCCGGCCGGATCCGGGCCGGATCGAGATCCACCGGTCCCCGATCCAAACGCCCTCGCCCGTCCTCGCACCGCTCCGTCCTGGATATCCCCATCCGCCGTTGACTTTTTCCGCGGGGTAAATTTCTTCTAAGTCCTGAAATTCTCAGATCCAAGTGCCTCTGTTCATAGCTCCGTAACTTTGCATCCGTAACTTCGATTCATGCATATAGCATATCAAAATGTTCATCTCAGAGAGTACATAATTTTATTCCATTGCAGCATTTTCATTTGAGTTCATATTGATGCCTGAAATGCTGTTAGAAGAGGGCTACTTGAGATAATTGTCAGATCTGTTACTCCGTTTAGCCTTTTGTCATTTTTGCCATAATTAATGTGTGCATGATATGCCCTAATGCTCTACATATGTTTTGTTAAGGGTTTTGTCATCTTTCCATAGGTGCAACCCATGTATTTTTGTGATGTGTGTGGTGTCTAGTGCAAGCTTGCAAAGTGGTGCACTTGCTAATTCTGTTTTCAGGGACTTAGTAATTTCACTAAGTCCTGGAGCTGTTTATCTCATGATGCCATATGTCCATGTTGTTTCCTAGTGATCCGTGCCTCTTTTGAGGATGATCAGTAAGGATGTTTTGTTAATATTGTAGTGCTCTATCCATCCATGTCCTTGTTTGCAATTATGGAGCACCCTAGCTTGAGTCAATCGAGCTCTACTTTTGCTACTTTGTGAATCTGGGCAGATTGTCAACTTGTTTGCAATTTTGCCGGTGATGTTGTAGTTGATCCGTGCATGCTATGCTATTGTTCTTGCCATTTCTAGCTTGTTTTGTGCCTTCTTGATGGGTGTATGCTTGTCTTGCCATGACTTGCACCGTAGTGAGTGCATCGAGCTCGTAAACATGCCTACTTGAGTTATATTTCAGCATGTGCCAGTTTTCACTAAGTCTGAAAACTGATTATGTTTTTGCTATGTTCACATGCTTGCAATTGTATTTTCTGATCCCTTTTGGCTCAAGGTCACTAAGGGACTTTTGTTAAGCTCTTTGAGTAGCTCCATGCCATGCTTTACTTTGCCATGTTCAGATCCTGTAGCATGTAGTTTTGTTGCTCCGAAGAGGGCTACCTGATCTGAATTCCAGACAAG
Source organism: Triticum urartu (assembly GCF_003073215.2). Taxonomy (NCBI): domain Eukaryota; kingdom Viridiplantae; phylum Streptophyta; class Magnoliopsida; order Poales; family Poaceae; genus Triticum; species Triticum urartu. The sequence continues at coordinate 100,525,242 of NC_053027.1, forward strand.
TGTTAATTTCACTAAGTCTGAGATCTGTTTGTCATATGCATTTTTTCCATGCTTGTTTGAACCTGTTTATGGATGAATTGGCCGTAGCTCAGTGCTAGACTTTTGTTAAGCATCTTGTGTGCATCCCTTCCATATATTTTGTAGTCATGTTTGGGTGCTGTAGCATGTTCATCTCATTGCATTTAGATGGCTACTTGCTGTAAATCGCAGACCGGTGCCATATTTGAATCGCTTGCCATTTCCAAACCGTAACTCCGATTCCGGCGATCTTTATATCGTTTTCAAGCGATTTCACCCCATATTTCCAGTGGCACACTTGGATTTCCAAGTTGAGGCCATGTTCATTCATTTCCTGTCATATCTTGCATATGCATCGCATACCGCATCCCGCATATCATACCATGTTCATGTGTGGGTTGTTTACTATGTTGTGTGCTTCTTTTCCGGTGTTTGCTTCTTCGGGTTGGTTCCGATAACGTCGTGTTTGTGAGGACCCGTTCATCAACGTCCGTTTGTCTTCTTCATGGACTCGTTCTTCTTCCATGCGGGAATTTCAGGCAAGATGACCATACCCCCGAAATCACTTCTATCTTTGCTTGCTAGTTGCTCGCTCTTTTGCTATGCCTATGCTGCGATACCTACCACTTGCTTATCATGCCTCCCATATTGTTGAACCAAGCCTCTAACCCACCTTGTCCTAGCAAACCGTTGTTTGGCTATGTTACCGCTTTGCTCAGCCCCTTTTATAGCGTTGTTAGTTGCAGGTGAAGATTGAAGTTTTGTTCCTTGTTGGAACATGGAGATGTTGTTCTTTGTTGGAACATGTTTTAATTGTTGGGATATCACAATATATCTTATTTAATTAATGCATCTATATACTTGGTAAAGGGTGGAAGGCTCGACCTTATGCCTGGTGTTTTGTTCCACTCTTGCCGCCCTAGTTTCCGTCATATCGGTGTTATGTTCCCGGATTTTGCGTTCCTTACGCGGTTGGGCTATTATGGGAACCCCTTGACAGTTCGCCTTAAGTAAAGCTCTTCCAGCAATGCCCAACATTGGTTTTACCATTCGCCACCTAGCCTCTTTTTCCCTTGGGTTTTGCGGACTCAAGGGTCATCATTATTTTACCCCCCCCGGGCCAGTGCTCCTCTGCGTGTTGGTCCAACTTGTCAGCCGCCGGTGGCCACTAGGGGCAACTCTGGGCTGGCCCACCGGAAGTTTGGACGATCCGGTGTGCCCTGAGAAAGAGATATGTGCAGCTCCTATCGGGATTTGTCGGCACATTCGGGCGGTGTTGCTGGTTTAGTTTTACCCTGTCGAAATGTCTTGTTGTACCGGGATACCGAGTCTGATCGGAATGTCTCGGGTGGAGGTCTATTCCTTCGTTGACCGTGAGAGCTTGTGATGGGCTAAGTTGGGACACCCCTGCAGGGATTTGAACTTTCGAAAGCCGTGCCCGTGGTTATGGGCAGATGGGAATTTGTTAACGTCCGGTTGTAGAAAACCTAAAGTCGACCTTAATTAAAATGAATCAACCGCGTGTGTAACCGTGATGGTCTCTTTCCGTCGGGGTCCGGAAAGTGAACACGGTTGTTGGAGTTATGCTGGACGTAGGTTGTTTAGGATCACTTCTTGATCATACTTGCTCGACCGTGCCCTGCCTTCTCTTCCCGCTCTCATTTGCGTATGTTAGCCCCCATATATGCTAGTCGCTTGCTGCAGCTCCACCTCATACCTTTACCTTACCCATAAGCTTAAATAGTCTTGATCGCGAGGGTGCGAGATTGCTGAGTCCCCGTGGCTCACAGATACTTCCAAAACCAGCTTGCAGGTGCCGATGAGTCCGTGCAGATGACGCAACCAAGCTCAAGGAGGAGCTCTATGAAGATCTTGTCCTTTATGTTGTTTCGTTCTAGTTGATCAGTAGTGGAGCCCAGTTGGGGTCGATCGGGGACCTTTGTCGCATTTGGGGTTCTTCTTTTATTTTGGTTCCGTAGTCGGGCCTTGATTGTATCTGGATGATGTAATGCTTTATTCATGTAATTGTGTGAAGTGACGATTGTAAGCCAACTATGTATCTCTTTCCCTTATGTATTACATGGGTTGTGTGAAGATTACCTCTCTTGCGACATTGCTTTCAATGCGGTTATGCCTCCAAGTCGTGCTTCGACACGTGGGAGATATAGCCTCATCGAGGGCGTAACAGTGATGCCGTGGTCTAGCCCAGGAGGTGAGCTGCCCGAGGTCCAGTAAGAGCTCCTGAGGCGCGATGCTCAAGAGGTGCCCTTTAGCGTGCAAGCTACTACCTGAAGATAGGAAAGGAAGGCGGTGTTGCCGTAGCAAGGCTGCAAGAGATGGGAATCCTATGTCGCAATGCTTGGCTGATCCGAGTGCGAGACTTATCTTAGCGGTCCAAAGTCGATTCCACATGCCCCGCCAGCTTCATGCATCAACTGTGTCTGGCTCACGAGAGCTTCCCCCTCCTTTCACGTCCTTCTATGTGCTCTGCATCCTTGGGTCCTGGCCCTCGAGCGAGCTCAGCTGCCGCTGGTATGCTAGGTCGTGATGCCATGGTCAAGGCCAGAGGGTGAGGGCTGGAGAGCCAGTAAGAGTTCCTGAGTCGCGATGCTCAATAGCCCCCCTTTAACATGCAAGCGAATTGTGTGAAAAAGGAAGGAACCTGCGGTGCCGCCCGCCTTCAGCCCTCCGGAGGTTCCTGCAGGTTAACGCGAGGGAGGAACACGGGTTGCAACCGCGCTTGCCGGTCCGCCACTGGTCGTCCCGCAAGAAGATAAAGGCACTGAGGGCCTAGTGAGATGGCGTGCGTGAGGCGTGCCGTGAGCCAGAGCTTGACCACTCAGATTTGTCAGCATTGTAGGGACGGACCCGAGCACAAGCGCCGTGCCAGCATGAGTAGCCCCCGTTGCGGGATGAGCAGAGGGCCGATGGGCAGTGCGGGTGGCCGCGATGGATAATAGGCAAGCATGTGATAATCATGAAATGACTCAAGCAGGAAGGCAGGTTAGCTTAGATAAATGCAAGAATGACACGTCGAATACAAAAATCTGTCCGGGGAGAAAAGTCTCACCCTGGACTGCATCGCTAACGATGATAGAAGGAGCCATCGAGCCTAACGGCGACGACACAGAGGAACTCTCAATGAAAGCACCAATGTCTGTGTCAAAACCGGCGGATCTCGGGTAGGGGGTCCCGAACTATGCGTCTAGGCGGTTGGTAACAGGAGGCAGGGGACACGAAGTTTTACCCAGGTTCGGGCCCTCTTGATGGAGGTAAAATCCTACGTCCTGCTTGATTAATATTGATGATATGGGTAGTACAAGAGTAGATCTACCACGAGATCAGAGAGGCTAAACCCTAGAAGCTAGCCTATGGTATGATTGTACGTTATTGTTGTTGTGTCCTACGGACTAAAACCCTCTGGTTTATATAGACACCGGAGAGGGTTAGGGTTACACAAGGTCGGTTACAAAGGAGGAGATATCCATATCTATAGTGCCTAGCTTGCCTTCCACGCCAAGTAGAGTCCCATCCGGACACGAGACGAAGTCTTCAATCTTGTATCTTCATAGTCCAATAGTCTGGCCAAAGGATATAATCCGGCTATCCGGAGACCCGCTAATCCAGGACTCCCTCAGTAGCCCCTGAACCAGGCTTTTAATGACGATGAGTTCGGCGCGCAGTATTGTCTTCGGCATTGCAAGGCGGGTTCCTCCTCCGAACACCTCACGGAAGAATTTGAATACAAGGATAGTGTCCGACCCTGCAAAATAAGTTCCACATACCACCGTAGAGAGAATAATATTTCCGCAAATCTAATTTGCTGACTTGTTTTGGCAACACGACATTATGTCATGGCCCGGTGATTATTCGAACCGTTTCCTTTAACTAGCCCCGCACATAACGCGAGGCAGTTTTTTGACATGTCTTGTCAAAGTAGAGATCGTGTCCCCTTATCACGGGATTCTCATCAATACGGGCGTGGGTAACCCAACCGCACCATTGATTATGGTGCTTGGGGGATAAGCGAGTTTTACCAGGCTAGTGGGGATGCATAGTTTCATCCGCCCATATAAAGGGATAAGGATTCACCTTTTCATCCACGCCTTCTTCCTCCTTTGCTCATCCATTTTCGCACACTCGAGCTCTAGCGCCCAAGTCCGCACTTCCCACCTCAACCTTCTCCAACCATGTCCGGAGTGGGAGGCAGGTGGATGGTCTCCTCCGTCATGGAGGGAAACATCAAGAAGCTGAGGAGAGCCGGATACCTGCCCGACGACATCGCGCACCGGCTCCCAGATGAGGGGCAGCTCACCCCCACCCCCAGGCCCCATGAGAGGGTAGTGTTCCTTACCCATTTCCTCCGCGGACTGGGATTCCCTCTCCACCCATTCGTCCGGGGGCTCATGTTCTACTACGGCCTGGATTTCCACGATCTGGCCCCGAACTTCATCCTCAACATCTTGGCGTTTATCGTCGTGTGCAAGGCCTTCCTTCGCATCAAGCCCCACTTCGGCTTATGGCTGAAGACCTTCAATGTCAAGCCGAAGATGGTGGGCGGCCGCCAGGCGGAGTGCGGAGGCGCCATGGTGGGCAAGATGCCCAACGTTACATGGCTCGAGGGCTCCTTTGTGGAGACCATAAAGGGGTGGCAATCGGGGTGGTTCTACATCACCGAGCCGCGTGACCCTGCATGGGCAGCGGCCCCCGAGTTCGATCTGGCATCCCCACGCGGCTCACCTCCTGGAAAGAGAAGGGCCTGTCCTAGGGCAGTTCGGAAGAGCTAACCGGACTCCAAACATGTATTCAGAACATGGTGAACAAGAAGCTCAAACTCGTCAACGTAGTCCAGGTCACGCTCATCCGCCAGATCCTCCCGTGTCAACAACGGGCCTTCAACTTGTGGGAGTTCGACCCGGCCCAGCACCAAACTCTGAACAAGCTCTTCGATACAACACACGAGGATGCCTGGAAGGTGGTATTCAAGGGCGCCGAGGTTCCTCCTCCTACTACCGAGGATCGCGGATTCTGCACGAAGCGCCAAGCCAGCGTGGTAAGCTGTTTTACCTCTTACAGGATACTTGTTTTTCATAGTTTGACTATGCGGGATCTAAGCTCCCGTTCCTTTAACAGGACTGGTAGGAAACGGCCGGATAGATTGACTGTCCGGCTCCCTTGCCCGAAGGCCCAGCGAACGCTCTCCTGACGGAGATGCTGACTCCGGCTCCTTACAAGGTGCCAGAGAAGACCAAGAAGGCCAAGGGAACCCGAAAGAGTTCCCGACACAAGGTGTTATCGGACTCATCGTCCGATGACTCTGCGGCACACTCCTCCCCTGAAGACGAGGAGGAAGAAGAAGATGCTCCCCCTTCAATTGGGGGAGACAAGAAAAGGAAGGCCGCCCCAACTGGGGGGCCGAAGGGTCCAAGAAGGGAAGGACTCTCCTTCCGGACAGCTCCACCGCCGCCGCCGAAGGCGAAGACGAGTGGTTTCCCAGGGCCAAGCCCCTGGGGAGGTCGTAAGTATTCAGATACTAGAGTGACTCATAACATTCTTTCGTCGCACTGCTTTCCCTAACGCCAAATATGATTATGCAGGCCGCCACGAGCCCGTATTGATGTATCGTCGGACGGCTCCCTGGGCTCGTCGGATATGGATAGCGATCCACTTCCGACCGCCACCTCCCCTTGCCCTGCGGACGACGCCGAGGTGTTGTCTCAAGAGGCACCGGGTCGAGGGGAGACAGTCCCGGAGGCGCCTCAAGGTGACCTTCCGGACTCCGGGAGCCGAGGGGACAAGGCCCCTGAGGGCCCCGAGTTCGGCCCTCAGCCGAACACCGCGCCGGAACCTCCAGTGGTTCCGGACTCGGGCAGGCGGCCTCCTTCTAAGAGGGGTAAGAAGCCTGTGCCGGTGACCTTTGCCCATCCAGAGGCACCGGACAATCTGCTGGAAGAGCTTCACAGCGCTTCCATCACGAGGAGCACCGTACTATTATGAGTGCGGTGGTCCAGAAGGTTCAGTCCACCCAGAGCGGATTGACTGAAGCCTGTGCCAGCCTTCTAACAGGCTTTGAGGTAAGTGTTAAAATATAGGAAAAATATTACCGCATAGATAGTAGCCCCTGATGCTCTGTTCGGTGTTCACAAAGGAAAGCCGAACAGAGGATCAAACAATATCGCAGGAGTCTAATATAAGTATGTCAATATGCGTATGCAGGCTTCGCTGCTGGCATCTGCCGCACTGACTGCGGAGGTCGCCGCACTGAAGCAGGAGCTTAAAGGGTCCCAGGACGAGCTCGGCCTTGCCAAGAGGCAGCTCGAGGAGAACCAAGGTAAGTAATACCCTGTATATAGATATGTATATATAAAATAAGACACGATTGCAAAATGACAGGATCATCTTATATTTTCCAGGGGCCACGACCGAGGTGGCATCCCTGAAGCAAGCGCTATCCGAGGCCGAAGACAAAGCGGCCAAGGAGCGCGCCGAGCGGGAAAGGTAAGAGGCACGGGTGGGCGAGGTGCAGCAAGAGCTCCAGGCTCTCATGACGAAGCACGAGGCATTGGAGCTTGACTCGAAGACGCGAGAGTCGGAGCTTGACGTGGCCCTCGAGAGCGCGAAGAGTGCCAAGGCCGAGGCCCAAAAGGCCCTCCAGGAGATTGACGCGACGAAGAAGATAGCGGCGGGTAAGGCATTCTATATGCAAAGCAAGCATGTGAAAGTAAATTACCTATTACTTACCCGGATTCGGAGCTCTCCAGGAGCATTCGCAGATTTGCCCCGCAGCGTGTCGGATGCCGCACAGTTTTACCAAGCCGAGGAGGGAAGCTCAATGGAGAAGCTGTTCTGGTCTCAGTATACTGGGACCGAACACCCGGTGCCTATGAGCGACCAGCTGAAGCAGCTGGTCGAGCTACACAAGGCGGCCGAGCAGGTCATGAAGGGCTTTATAGTCCGGCTGTGGCCTGGCGACGCCCTTCCGAACAGCTACTTCGGCCTGGTGAGGCGGCTAGTGGATGCCTGCCCATGGCTGGAAGTCGTCAAGCGGTCCGTCTGTATTGAAGGTGCACGCCGGGCTTTCGCCCGTGTGAAGGTGCAATGGGCCAAGCTAGACATCGTGAAGCTGATCAAGGAAGGACCGCCAGAAGGGAAGGAGCATCGCACCCCCGAAATTTATTATGAGGGTGTCCTGAAGGGTGCCCGTCTTGTAGCGGACGAATGTTCCAAGGATGTAATATTTGAGTAAACTTGCTCGTGTGATCCTGTATGATGAAAACTTGTTTCATATGCGCTATGCAACGCTTGTTTGAATTTAAAATATTACCTTCTGTTTGGCTGTTTATCCAATCTGAGAGATGGATAGTCCTCGGCTTCTGCCCCCATGCCACGAGTGCTGGGGTGTTCGGGATAAACCTGAGCACTCTTGTTCCCATGTTTGGGTCCTTCGAGGGAGGTGTTCAACACAGCGAACGAGGCAACCGGACTAATAATGCTTTATCACTCTCACTTAGCCATAGAATTCTATAATTTTAAATTTCGACGAAGCCCCTGGTATTCGGAAGGCCGAATTCGGGGCGCGATACACGCCTTTAAGACGGACAGCACTGGCTCATCGCTCTAAGCGGCATAAGTCTTTAGGGACTCGAAACCTCGCCGAACAGCGACCAGTCTCTCGCCTTATCATGACAGTCAGTTTTAGCTTTCTCTACTGAGGTGCTTATCCCACCAGAACTGGGGCACAATCGCAGTAGTTCTCCTAGCGCTACCTTAGCTGATAGAGCGGAACGTAAGGTACCAAAACATAGGAGCCGGGCAAACCCAACATTTGCCCAAAGACATGATTCGGAGATGATGCATATAATGCTATAAGTTCGGGGTGCCGCACTTGTGAAAGTGTTCAGACTTCTCACACCGCATTGTGGGGTACTTAAGCCCCTGGTGTATTGGCCGTACCAAAGTGTACGGTTGCAAGGCGTCATTAAGGAACACATATATAAAAAAGAAGAATCCAATAATAGTCTTAATGCTATGCATTGTTTATTCAAATAGATGCGTTAAAGCAGGATGATACAGATAGTGCGATAAGCAAAAAGTAGGACTATGTCCCTTCCAAGGGCAAGCTGGGGTATAGTATTAAAGCAAATATTTCACTCGTTATCATAATCCACCTGGTAGTTCCGTGGTGTGACATAGCTTTTTGCCTCCTTGGTTGCTGCATCATGTGTTCGGCAATCATGCTGCCGGATAGGGTTTCCAGAGATTAAAGTCCTGAAAGAGAAAAATAACAGAGCAGGAAGCCCCTAGTGCGGTTTAGGCCGCCTCTTGGGGCGTGCCGTAGTTGTGCCCCCCTCCCCACTTGTGCCCATGGTATTTTTAATGCATAATTATGTATGCGTGGCACGGATTTCACCGCTTGGCTGGGACTGGGGTGGGGGCCGCATTGCTACGCGAGCTCAGATCGAGCTAGGCGGTCTAGTTGTCGATTACTCCGAGCGCGCTTGAAGGTGTCCGGGTCTTGAAATGCTGAACTGGTGGATTGCCTTGAGAGGCTGCTTTGCGCTTTTGCTGCGAGGGCCGCAGTGTGCTCCTCTGTACAGAGAGAGCGCTCTGTGTTTCCATTGACTGTGATGAGCCCCCGGGGTCCTGGCATCTTGAGCTTGAGGTATGCATAATGCGGTACCGCATTTAATCTCGCAAATGCGGTTCGCCCGAGCAGTGCCTGATAGCCACTGCGGAACATGACTATATCGAAGATTAATTCTTCGCTTCGGAAGTTATCCGGGGATCCGAAGACCACTTCCAGTGTAATTGAGCCTGTGCAATGGACCTCTACACCTGGAATGACGCCTTTAAAGGTCGTTTTTGTGGGTTTGATCCTTGAGGGGTCTATACCCATTTTGCGCACTGTATCCTGGTAAAGTAGGTTCAGGCTGCTGCCGCCATCCATAAGGACTCGAGTGAGGTGAAATCCGTCAATGATTGGGTATAAGACCAGTGCGGCGAATCCGCCGTGACGGATACTAGTGGGGTGGTCCCTGCGATCGAAGGTGATCGGGCAGGAGGACCATGGGTTGAACTTTGGGGCGACTGGCTCCAACGCATATACGTCCCTGAGCGCACGCTTCCGCTCCCTCTTGGGGATGTGGGTTGCGTATATCATGTTCACTGTCCGCACTTGTGGGGGGAACCTCTTCTGTCCTCCGGTGTTCGGCTGCCGGGGCTCCTCTTCATCATCGCTGTGTGACCCTTTATCTATATCTTCGGCAATTAACTTGCCGGCCTGCTTGAACACCCAGCATTCCCTGTTGGTGTGTTTGGCTGGCTTGTCAGGGGTACCGTGTATTTGACACGAGAGATCGAGTATGCGGTCCAAACTGGACGGGCCCGGAGTGCTTCTTTTGAATGGATTTTTCCGCTGACCGGGTTTAGAGCCTTTGAATCCGGCATTGACTGCCGTATCCTCAGTATTATCGCTGTTAATGTGGCGCTTATGTTTGTTGCGACGTGACCTGCTATTGCCGTCCTTGGTATCCAAAGTACCATGGTTTTTTGATATGTTGTTACTGCGAGCCAGCCAGCTGTCTTCTGCCGCACAGAAGCGGGTCATGAGTGTCGTGAGGGCTGCCATAGATTTCGGCTTTTCCTGTCCAAGGTGCCGGGCAAGCCACTCGTCGCGGATGTTATGCTTGAAGGCTGCTAGGGCCTCTGCATCCGGATAGTCGACGATTTGATTTTTCTTTGTTAGGAACCGTGTCCAGAATTGCCTGGCCGATTCTTCTGGTTGCTGAATTATGTGGCTCAAGTCATCGGCGTCTAGTGGTCGCACATAAGTGCCCTGAAAGTTGTCGAGGAATGCGGCTTCCAGATCTTCCCAACATCTAATGGACTCTGCTGGCAAGATGTTAAGCCAATCCCGCGCTGGTCCTTTGAGCTTTACTGGGAGGTATTTGATGGCGTGTAAGTCATCGCCGCAGGCCATGTGGATGTGGAGGAGGAAATCCTCGATCCATACCGCAGGATCTGTTGTGCCGTTGTATGATTCAATATTTACGGATTTGAAACCCTCTGGGATTTGATGATCCATTACTTCATCTATGAAGCATAGGGGGTGTGCGGCACCTCTATATTGGGCTATATCGTGACGCAGCTCGAATGGGTCTTGCCCACTGTGTTCGGCCCGACCGGATTGACTTTTACTGTATCCGGCGTGACGTTTATCATCTCGCATAGTGGCGCGCCCTCGTGATCCGTAGATCGATCTTGCATGTTTTGCTTTGTCCTCCAATACGTCTCGCAGGTCTGGCGTGTTTCCCCATGCTTTTTTATTTGAATGGTGTCGGGGTGCGGGCTGAGCTTTTGACTGGAATGCCTCTCTATCACAGCCATGAGGTGGCCGATCAGCCGCGTCATATGCTTCTCTCCAGTCGAGGTAGCAACCTGCATTTTGGGTAACTCTTGGAGGGGCGCTCGAGTTTATATTCCTCGGCCGCGAGGACTTCAGTCCATCTGTCAGCTAGCAGATCTTGATCAGCTTGAAGCTGCTGCTGCTTTTTCTTAAGGCTATTTTCCGTGGCCATAAGCCGGCGCTTGAAGCGCTCTTGTTCGACGGGATCCTCTGGCACGGCGAATTCGTCATCACCGAGGCTTGCCTCGTCTTCGGAGGGGGGCATGTAATTATCATCCTCCGCTTCTCCATCTGCCGCTCTCTCAAGAGGGCTGGCTCCTCCATCCACCTGCTCTAAATCTTGCTGGAGGGGATTGTTGTTATCTTCGGCACTATCCGGAGTGTTATTATCTCCTGTGCCGGTATCACCACTTTTGCTTTGGCGGGACTTAGAGCGGTGGCGCTGACGTCGGCGCTTAGGTTGATTTTTGGAGGGGTCATCCTCTGCTGTCTCGTCGCCATTGCCTTCTTTGGGTGTGTCCACCATGTATATATCGTATGATGAGGTGGCTATGAAGTGCCCTGTGGGCAGTGGTTCATCTTCGCCTGCCGCATCGTCATCCATGCCATTGATGTCTTCAGAGTCGAAGTCGAGCATGTCGGTTAAGTCATCGACAGTGGCTACTAAGTGGGTGGTGGGTGGGCCGTGAATTTATTCGTCGTCCACATCCCAGTCCTGCCAGACATAGTTCGTCAGGATCCTCCTGACAAGGAGAGAGACCTTAATGAGTTCAGTATGTCACCGAAGGGAGAGTGCTGAAAGATATCCGTGGAGGTAAACTCCATGATCGGTGCCCAATTGGATTCGATAGGAACGGGCGCAGGCGGTTCGGAGTCCGTGGCCGGAGAGAGATCCGGCAGTTTGTCAACACGGCTCTTGTGCAGAGTAAGGTCGATGTTCGGCTCGATCGCCGATGAGGGTAAGGCCTCCGTGGTGGGGTCCATCCACCCGTCCATGGACGGCGCAATTGGCTCCGAATTGAGGGTCAGAGCGGCTGCCGGTGCGATCTACTAAACGCTGTCGGATGGTAGAGCTAAATCGTACATCATGACCGCGTGACGCTCAAGGAAGAGGCTCGAATCCGTAGAAGATCAAATCTCCGCGGATATCGGTCGTGTAGTTCAAGCTTCCAAACCTGACCTGATGGCCAGGGGCGTAGCTTTCAATCTGCTCCAGATGGCCAAGCGAATTGGCCCGCAGTGCAAAGCCGCCGAATACAAAAATCTGTCTAGGGAGAAAAGTCTCACCCCGGACTGCATCGCTAACGATGATAGAAGGAGCCATCGAGCCTAACGGCGACGACACAGAGGAACTCTCAATGAAAGCGCCAATGTTGGTGTCAAAACCGGCGGATCTCGGGTAGGGGGTCCCGAACTGTGCGTCTAGGCGGATAGTAACAGGAGGCGGGGGACACGAAGTTTTACCCAGGTTCGGGCCCTCTTGATGGAGGTAAAAACCTACGTCCTGCTTGATTAATATTGATGATATGGGTAGTACAAGAGTAGATCTACCACGAGATCAGAGAGGCTAAACCCTAGAAGCTAGCCTATGGTATGATTGTATGTTATTGTTGTTGTGTCCTACAGACTAAAACCCTCCGGTTTATATAGACACCGGAGAGGGTTAGGGTTACACAAGGTCGGTTACAAAGGAGGAGATATCCATATCCGTATTGCCTAGCTTGCCTTCCACGCCAAGTAGAGTCCCATCCGGACACGAGACGAAGTCTTCAATCTTGTATCTTCATAGTCCAACAGTCCGGCCAAAGGATATAATCCAGCTATCCGAAGACCCCCTAATCCAGGACTCCCTCAGCGAACCTTATCTCAACTCGGATCCGACTACGTCGAATCCGACCAGATCCTTCTGAGTCCATATTATCCGGTTCGCATCCAATGCTCCATGGCTAGTGAGACCAAGCCATCGACCATGTCATATGCTAGTCTAGTCGGCTGGGCGTCCACACAGCCCTTTCGACTAGGGACCTTTTAGGATGTTCATCACACAATGCATTGTCCCACAAAAAAGTCACGTACTTGCTGATACACATCATTGATAATGTCCAATGACTATCTTTATTCATAAACACATAGGAAATATCATCGTACATGATTGCCTCTAGGATATATCCAACAAACTCTAATATCACCATCGTCATATCTCAAAACAATCATAAGGAATCAAACTTCTCATAGTATTCAATGCACTTTATATGAAAGTTTTTATTATATCCCTCTTGGATTCCCATCGTATTAGGACTAAATTCATAAACAAAGCAAATTACCATGCTGTTTAGAGACTCTCAAAATAATATAAGTGAAGCATGATAGTTCATCAATTTCTTCAAAATAAAACTACCGCCATGCTCTAGAAAGATGTAATCGAAGTACTAGAGAAAATGACAAACTACTCCAAAAGATATAAGTGAAGATCAATGAGTAGTTGAATAATTATGTAACCATGTGAAGACTCTCTAACATATAAGAACTTCAGATCTTGGGATATTATTCAAACAACATGCTAAATAAGATAAAATGACATTGCAAGGATAGCACATATCATGTGAAGAAGCAAAAACTTAGGCTCAACCAAAATTGACCGATCATTGTTGAAGAAGAAATGTGGGATGCCAACCGGGGCATCCCCAAGCTTAGATGCTTGAGACTTCTTAGAATATTAACTAGGGATGCCTTGGGCATCCCCAAGCTTGAGCTTTTGTGTCTCCTTAATTCCTCTCATATCACGGTTTCCCTAATTCTTAAAAACTTCATCCACACAAAACTCAATAAGAACTCGTGAGATAAGTTAGTATAAATCCATGCACAAGCCTTATCATTCTCTACAGTAGCAAATCACTAAAATTATTATTTGACATTGCATACTAAATGTCTCTGCACATTTAACACTCCTATCCTCAAATAGAATCATTAAACAAGCAAACATACGCAAACAATGCAATCATAACAGCAATTTGTCTAAACATGATGGTGTGTAAATAATGCAAGAGGAATCATACTTCTTTAACTACAAAAATTACCACACTGTAGATAATCTGTTGTTACTCATTGTGTAAAAATTTCAAGATTTTATCGTGTTCTGACTATTCACCAATATTCAAAACATAACAACAAACTTTCTGTTTTCAAACAGCAACATATAAACTTGCAAAATAAGCATGGTAAAGGCTACACTTAACCTTTTTATTGAACTAAAAGATGTAATACACTCTAAATAACAGAAAGAAAATTCTAATAGAAGAAAATGACGCTCCAAGCAAAACTCATATCATGTGGTGAATAAAAATATAGCTCCAAGTAAGGTTACCGATGAACGAAGACGAAAGAGGGGATGCCATCCGGGGCATCCCCATGGTTAGTTGCTTGGGTATTCCTTGAATATTACCTTGGGGTACCTTGGGCATCCCCAAGCTTAGGCTCTTACCACTCCTTATTCTGTAGTCCATCGAAACTTCACCCAAAACTTGAAAACTTCACAACACAAAACTCAACAGAAAACTCGTAAGCTCCGTTAGTATAATAAAGCAAACCACCACTTAGGTACTGTCGTGAACTCATTGTAAATTTGTATTGGTGTTATATCTACTGTATTCCAACTTCTCCATGGCTTGTACCCTCCGATACTACCCATAGATTCATCAAAATAAGCAAACAACACAATGAAAATAGAATCTGTAAAAAAACAGAATAGTCTGTAGTAATCTGGAAACTTCGTATACTTCTGTAACTCCAAAAATTCTGAAAAATTAGGAAGACCTATGAATTTTTTTATTAATATTATGCAAAAAGAATCAGTATTTTATCACGCTTCTGCTGAAAATGATAATTGTTTTGCTGAGCGCAAAAGTTTCTATTTTTTAGCAAGATCAAATCAACTATCACCATAGATCATCCCAAAGGTCTTACTTGGCACATTATTTAAACAAAAGCTATAAAACATGATTACTAAAGTAGCATAATCATGTGAACACACCAAAATATTAGGGGTAAATATTGGGTTGTCTCCCAACAAGCGCTTTTCTTTAATGCCTTTCTAGCTAGGCATGATGATTTCAATGACGCTCTTAAAAGATAAGAATTGAAACATGATGGGAGCATCATGAAGCATATGACTAGCACATTTAAGTCTAACCCACTTCCTATGCATAGGGATTTTGTGAGAAAATAATTTATGGGAACAAGAATCAACTAGCATAGGAAGGAAAAACAGGCATAACTTCAAGATTTTCAACTCATAGAGAGGAAACCTGATATTATTGCAATATGTAAAAGAATATGTTCCTATCTCATAATAATTTTCAGTAGCATCATGAATGAATTCAACAATATAAGTTTCACATAAAGCATTCATGATCCACACGCATAGAAATTTTATGACTCACCACATAAGTAGAATTCTTCTCATTCATAGTAGTGGGAGAAAACTCAAAAAAATAACTATCATGTGAGGCATAATCCAATTGAAAATTAAAATCATGATGACAAGTTTCATGGTTATCATTATTCTTTATAGCATACATGTCATGACCATAATCATCATAGATAGCAACTTTGTCCTCATAATCAATTGGAATATCTTCTAAAATAGTGGAATCATCACTAAATAAAGTCATGACCTCTCCAAATCCACTTTCATCATTATAGTAAGATTCATCACCCTCCAAAATAGTGGGATAATTATTATCTAAAGTCGACACTCTTCCAAACCCACTTTCATCAATATAATCATCCTAAATAGGAGGCATGCTTTCATCATAATAAATATTCTCATCAAAACTTGGGGGACTAAAAATATCATCTTCATCAAACATAGCATCCCCAAACTTGTAGCTTTGCATATCATTAGCATCATGGATATTCAAGGAATTCATACTAACAACATTGCAATCATGCTCATCATACAAAGATTTTATGCCAAACATTTTATAGACATCTCCTTCTAGCACTTGAGCACAATTTTCCTTTCCATCATTTTGATGAAAGACATAAAAAAGATGAAGAATGTGAGGCAACCTCAATTCCATTTTTAGTTTTCTTTTATAAACTAAACTAGTGATAAAACAAGAAACTAAAAGATTCAATTGCAAGATCGAAAGATATACCTTCAAGCACTCACCTCCCTGGCAACGGCACCAGAAAAGAGCTTTGTTGACGGGATGTGAGTGCAGCTTACCTAGCCTGCCCGGCAACGGCGCCAGAAAAGAGCTTGATGTCTACTATGCAACTTTATCCTGGTAGACGTTGTTGGGCCTCCAAGTGCAGAGTTTTGTAGGACAGTAGCAAATTTCCCTCAAGTGGATGACCTAAGGTTTATCAATCCATGGGAGGCGTAGGATGAAGATGGTCTCTCTCAAACAACCCTGCAACCAAATAACAAAGAGTCTCTTGTGTCCCCAACACACCCAATATAATGGTAAATTGTATAGGTGCACTAGTTCGGCGAAGAGCTGGTGACATAATTGGATCATATAACAATCCCTCAACGTGCAACAAAGAATCACTCCAAAGTTTCTATCGGAGAACGTAGGACGAAAACATGCATCAAACCCTATGCATAGATTACCCCAATGTCACCACGGGAATCCGCAAGTTGAGTGCCAAAAAATACATCAAGTGAATCAATAGAACATCCCATTGTCTCCACGGACATCCCTTCGCAAAACATACATCAAGTGTTCTCAAATCCAATACTCAATCCAACAACGGAAACTCAAAGAGCAAGACTCAATTCATCACAAGAAGATAGAGGGGAAAACACCATATAATCCAACTATAATAACAAAGCTCATGGTACATCAAGATTGTGCCAAATCAAGAACACGAGAGAGAGATAGATCAAACACATAGCTACTGGTACATACCCTCATCCCCGAGGATGAACTACTCCCTCCTCGCCATGGAGAGCGCTGGGATGATGAAGATGTCCACCGGTGATGGTTTCCCCCTCCGATAGGGTGTCGGAATGGGCTCCCAATTGGTTTTTCATGGCTACAGAGGATTGCGGCGGCGGAATTCCCGATCTAGGTTTCCTTTCGGCGGTTTCTGTATTTATAGGTATTTTTGGCGTCGGTTTCATGTTAGGGAGATTCACGAGTCAATGACAATGGTGGAGCGCCCCCTTGGGGGGTAGGGAGCGCCCTCCACCCTTGTGGCTGGCCCGGGACTCTTCTGTCCCAACTCTTTTGCTTCGGGGGCTTCTTCTGGTGCATAAAAAATCACCGTAAATTTTTAGATCATTTGGACTCTATTTGATATTCCTTTCTGTAAAACTCAAAAACAAGGAAAAAACAGAAACTGACAGTGGGCTCTAGGTTAATAGGTTGGTCCCAAAAATCATATAAATTATCATATAAATGCATATAAAACATCCAAGATGGATAATATAATAGGATGGAACAATAAAAAATTATAGATAAATTGGAGACGTATCAGCCACAAGCAAGGACCCCGCCGCCACCATCAGCCGCACTAGCTTTGCTGGCGGAGTCCTCCGGCAACGGCGGGGGGGGAAGAATGTTTTATTTAGTATAGAGTAATTTTTTTATATACAACGGACATTTTTTTAATGTATGATGATTTTTTTAATATATGGTGATTTTTATAATATAGGCTGGAATTTTTAAAAACATATTGAACATTTTTTGTAATATATGTTTTGTTTATATTTTTTTAGGACATGGCTAGAGGACCCCCGAGCACCCGTTGGTAGGAACTAGCACTCATCCAAATATGGAAAGAGCACGTGACACGCACGAGGCAATTCACTAAAAAAAGAATCATGTCCTCGTGTGCATTTATTTGGTGATCCAAAAAATCAAAAAACTGTAACTTTTGATATAAGTGTCGAAATTCAATTTCGTTTTCATGGTGGGGTTTCTCACGGCGAGTTCTTCAAAACTTGATCTCATATAGATAGGTTTCGTCGAACTTTTTTCATGGCAACTTTGGGTATGATGGGGGCAACTTTAGTCCTATAGGAAAGCAACTTCAATTTTTCCCCAGTAGGTCCGCCTATTTTCTTGGTTTGAGTAAAAAATGAGAAAACCACACAAAAAATGATGCACCTTTAGTGCTACATATGGAAAAGTCTAAGTTCACCATTGATGGAGCTACTGGAGGCAAAACAAGGACACTAACTTTAAGATCGTTATACACTTCAGTATCACACAAAAAATTTAGCAAATTTTGGGGTGTTTTTGTGCAACTCCAGTGCATTCAACAAGCAACTCATGTGTGTTTCTTATTAGTTGGTTTGTCTAAAATGAGAAAATCAAGAAAATGTGTGCAAGTCCAACTCATCTTGTGTGTGTATATGCAACTATACACATTTTCATATAGCAATTGTTCTAGCAAACTCTAAGCAACTACCCCCTAGCAGAAATCCACCCAACTATTGTAGCAAGATCCAAAGACACTATTGCTAGCAAAAAAAATCCAAGCAATCATCCTAGAAAATCCACGCAACTGCAATACCAAAACACAATGCAAAACTGTTTATAGCAAAATCAATCAAATGTATTACCAAACCACCATGCAAAATTATTCTAGCATAACCAAGCAACTCTCCTAAAAAACAAGCAACTGTACTATCCAATCCAAGCAACTACATTACGAAATAACAACTATGAAAAAATTGTCCTAACAAAATCAAGCAACTGTCCCTAGCATTCCTACTTAGATTGTCTACTTTAGGCAGAAAAAACATATGACCAACTTGAATAGCCTTTGTGGACAACTATCTTACCCCTCCCTCCCCAATAGCAGGCTAATTGGTCTATTACTGATAATTCATTTAATAATCAAATTGATATTTCTTATAAAACAAACCATATATTTCATATCCCTATTACGGCAACCAGGATTTCATAATTGAATTACATCACATAGCTTCAGCACTCAGTTACACCATATATGCATATAGCTAGCTACGCCATTACACAACAGCACCAAGTTTCACATGCAACATCGAAAACCTTTGGAAGGTAGCATCATACATGGTAAATGGGAAACTGCAGAAGCAGAAGGCAAATATTGAGCCTTCAGTGATGTTGAATGTCCTTCCAACTTTAGGCCAGTGGCTATGGATAATTGCCCACCCAACATTCATCCTCTTGAGGAAGACTTCAATATTGGACCGTGGGTGTTGAATAAATACCTTCCTCACCTCTTTACCATGCAGGTGGTTTGAGAGGTAATCATCAGTGAACTGCTTTGGAAAGGACTGAAAACAAACATATGCATAAATAACTGTTCTAGATTTTGAAATGGCACAAGGGGAAAAACAAGGTAAAAGAGTTAGTACCATCCTATCGTTGACTGATGTCTTCTTCATTGTGCAAACAAAGATATTGCTACCATTCGTCGCAATTTTATTTATCCTAACAATCTTTCTGAGTTTCTTGACTTGACTGATATTCATGGACATCTCATTCTCCCATATGCAAATTGGGTCGAATAGTGGGTCTAAACCTCTTACAATAGGACCTACATGTGCAAGACCAAATTGTTAAAAAACTAAATATTAGAATGATTCCTGCAGCTGCACAATAATGTGCTATTAGCCAAAGGACCATGCATGTGCAAACCTCGATGGTAAACCTCATTGCCTCCCATTGTTTCTCTGCAACACATAAAAGGCAGATCTTGATCAGGTTATCTGAGAGTTGGCCTACTATCAGTAGAATATGTTAATGAATAATAGGAAAATTGCAGATCAAACAGATTAACTCGACCAAGACCAACCTCATCCCATTGGCGATGAGGAAAATCACAAAGAAACCAAGCCGCTACACACCAACGCCGAAGACCTCTACAACACTACGAAGACCCAAGGATAACACATACCTTGCTAAACAACCTGGAAATAGAGCAATTGTATATGTTTCTCGTGTATTTAATTAGTATATCCAAACTCGATTTATTTCTCACACGCATAACAATACAAAACTGAGCACCACAACAAATGAACCAAACATTAACTGAGCACCACATTGCACAATATAGCATACTCCTAATAGAAGATCAAGCAATTAACCAAACCAAGCATGCTTAACAACTTGGAAATATAGAAATTGTATTTGTTTCTCATGTATTTAGTACAACCAAATTCGATTTATTTCTCACATGGTATCCAATAACAGAATGCACCCACAACAATTCAACATCGCATTAAAGAATTGAACCATACAGTTAACTGAACACCATGAAGGTGCAACTATCCCTAGGTGGTTTTGGTAATTCATAATTACATATAGCTCATTGAGCTAATACTATTCCAAGATGATTATTTCAGGAAAGCTCAATGATTGGCATGGCATGGATGTGAAAGTGGAACCCTCAAAATGCTAAGGACAAAGGATTGGCTCAAGCTCAAAAGCTCAAGACTCTTCATTTTACATTTTAGTGATCCGAGATCACATTGAGTCTTTAGGAAAAGCCAATACTATCAAGGAGGGATGAGGTGTTGCTTAATGAGCCTCTTGCTTCGTGTGCTTAGTGATATGCTCCAAAACCCTCAACTACTTTCCCATATCCACATATGACCTAAACCCTAAGCCAAACTCGGTCCTACCGATTCTTCCTATCCGGCGCCACCGAGTTTCACTTGTCATTAGCCACTGCCAAACCCTAGCAATTCGGTCCTACCGATAGGGATCTCGGTCTCACCGAGATGGGGTTGCAAACTCTCTGTTTCCCTTTCGTAACTTTTCGGTCCCACCGAAAGAGCGAATCGGTCCCACCGAGATTGCAATGTAAACTCAGTGTTTCCCCTTTGTAACTTTTCGGTCTCACCGAGTTCCACTCGGTCTCACCGAAAGAGCAAATCGGTCCCACCGAGTTTGCCTGACCAACTCTCTGGTTAGCTAATTACCAAATTCGGTCTCACCGAGTTTGTGTAATCGGTCTCACCGAGATTACGTTATGCCCAAACCCTAAAATATCGGTCCTACTGAGTTGCATGTCAGTCCCACCGAAAATCACTAACGGTCACTAGGTTACATTTTCGGTCCGACCGAGCTTGTTGATTCGGTCCCACCGAGATTGGAAAACTGTGTAACGGTTGGATTTTGTGTGGAGGCTATATATACCCCTCCACCTCTCTCATTCTGATGGAGAGCCATCAGAACATACCTACACTTCCAATACACATTTTCTGAGAGAGAACCACCTACACTTGTGTTGAGGTCAAGATATTCCATTCCAACCATATGAATCTTGATCTCTAGCCTTCCCCAAGTTGCTTTCCACTCAAATCTTCTTTCCACCAAATCCAAATCCGTGAGAGAGAGTTGAGTGTTGGGGAGACTATCATTTGAAGCACAAGAGCAAGGAGTTCATTACCTACACACCATTTGTTACTTCTTGGAGAGTGGTGTCTCCTAGATTGGCTAGGTGTCACTTGGGAGCCTCCGACAAGATTGTGGAGTTGAACCAAGGAGTTTGTAAGGGCAAGGAGATCGCCTACTTCGTGAAGATCTACCGCTAGTGAGGGCAAGTCCTATGTGGGCGATGGCCATGGTGGGATAGACAAGGTTGCTTCTTCGTGGACCCTTTGTGGGTGGTTGCTTCTTCGTGGACCCTTCGTGGGTGGAGCCCTGTGTGGACTCGCGCAACCGTTACCCTTGGGTGGAGCCCTGTGTGGACTCGCGCAACCGTTACCCTTCGTGGGTTGAAGTCTCCATCAACGTGGATGTAGGATAGCACCACCTATCCGAACCACGGGAAAAACATCCGTGTCTCCAATCGTTTGAATCTCCAAACCCTTCCCTTTACATTCTTGCAGTTTGCAATGCTTTACTTTCCGCTGCCTATATACTCTTTGCAGTGCTTGCTTGAAATTATGTGATGATTGCTTGACTTGTCCTGAATAGCTAAAATCTGACCAAGGAACTAAATTGGGAAAAGGTTAAGTTTAATTTGGTCAAGTAGTCTAATCACCCCCCCTCTAGACATACTTGCGATCCTACAAGTGGTATCAGAGCTTTGGTCTCCATTTGCTTTGATCTCCATAGCTTTTGGTGGTCATAGCCTTGTTTAACCTAGAGAGTATGGCGTCTAGCGAGGGAAATTATCACCGTAGAGGTCCTTACTTTGATGGTACTAATTTTGCTAGTTGGAAGCATAAAATGAAAATGCATATTCTTGGACATAACCCCGCGTTTGGGCTATTGTGTGTGTTGGTTTGCAAGGTGACTTTTCTTTGATGGGAAAGAACCAAACCGTGAAGCTACCGCGGATGAGTTGAAGATGCTGCAATACAATGCTCAAGCTTGTGATATTCTCTTCAACGGATTGTGCCCCGAAGAATTCAACAAAATCAGCCCCTTGAGAATGCAAAGGAAATTTGGGACACTTTGATTGATATGCACGAAGGTACCGACTCCGTCAAGGAATCCAAGTTGGATGTGCTTCAAAGCCAACTTGACAAGTTCAAGATGAAGGATGGTGAAGGTGTCGCTGAAATGTACTCTAGGCTTGCTCTCATCACAAATGAGATTGCCGGCTTAGGAAGTGAAGAGATGACCGATAAATTCATCATCAAGAAGATTCTAAGAGCCTTGGATGGAAAATATGATACCGTGTGCACATTGATCCAAATGATGCCCAATTACAAAGATCTCAAGCCAACGGAGGTGATTGGAAGAATTGTTGCTCATGAGATGTCACTTAAGGATAAAGAGGAACTTCACAACAAATCAAGTGGTGCCTATAAAGCCTCATGTGAAGCCCCTACATCATCAAGTGAGAAACAAGACTTCAATGAAGAATTGAGCTTAATGGTGAAAAACTTCAACAAGTTCTACAAGAGTAGAAGCAAAGATAGAAGCTCCAAGTCAAGGTCCTACAATGACAAAAGATCTTCTAGTCGAGAGCGAAACTGCTACAATTGTGGAAGACCCGGACACTATTCCAATGAGTGTACGGCTCCCTACAAGAGAAGAGAAGATTCTCCAAAAAGAAGAAGCAAAGGAATCACCACCAAGAGAGAGAAGGAGTAGAGATGATCGTTATGAACGAAGATACTCACGGAGAAGCAAGGATTCGGAAAGGAAGGAAAAATCATCAAGGAGCTACACAAGACGAAGACATCAAGCTCATGTTGGTGAATGGGTATCCGGCTCCGACTCCGACAGCCACTCTGAGAGAAGTTATTCACTCCGACTCCGAAGATACTCAAGATGAAGGTGTTGCCGGTCTAGCACTTGTGTCAACCAACTCCTACGACATATTTGACTCACCAAATGAAGGAATTGGAAGATGCTTCATGGCCAAAGGTCCTAAGGTAACACACCCCGAGTATGTTGATTTCAATAGTGATGAAGATGACTTGTTAGGTGATGATTTGCTTGGTGACAACTCTAGTGATGAATACTATGATGAAATGTCAATTAATACATGCTAATCAAGATAAAACGAATGACAATGATAAGGAGAAGATTGAGGCCCTAACTAAAGAACTAAACACTCTTAAGTTAGCTCATGAAACCATCTTCGAAGATCATCGAGAACTTTTAAGAGCTCATGAGAAATTACGCTTTGAAAAGCTCAATCTTGAGCAAGAGCATGAGTTCTTAAAAGCAATCAATGATGATCTCCGCAAGAAAAGTTCTTCTTACATTGCCAAGCGTTTACTCTTATACTTACATGCCTCAAGTCAAGTCTAGTAACAAGAAAGATTCTTCCTCTTAGCAGTAACAATGATCATGCTAAATCCAATATTGTTGCTTCTAGTAGTTCTCTTGATTCCACTAATGATTCTCTTAGCCAAGTTACACTTGAGCAAGAAAATAGCTTATTGAAGGGAATTATAGAGAAAGGAGTGTACAAAAGCCTTGCCGGGAGTAAGCAATTCGAGGAAATTGTGCGCAAGCAAGGAATGCACCGGAAGAATCAAGGTGTTGGTTTTGAACGAAAGTTCAATGCCAATGGAGTTGAGTGGGAAGAAGATCAATACCCCAAGACAAAGTTTGTTCCTCAACAAGAGAAGTATGATACTCTTTCAAGGGGACACAAGCTCAAGATGATCTTCCACCACAAGACTACAAGCAAAAAGGCAAGGACAAGCTTCAAGAGGAAATTGATGCATTTGAAGAAGCTCCTAGACCTTAGTCAAGTGGATTCCCAAGACTACTTCAAGTTCCACTTCATCAAGTACGACTACAACTCCAAGGATTCCCATCAAGATGATGTGGATCCAAAAGAAGAAGAACTAGAGAGTTCTTGAGGGTGACTCCGCCAACATACTTCACTCTCATCATTTTGGCAAGAACAAGTGCAATCAACTTCCACATCTTGCACTAGTTCAAGGAGTCACAAACCCTCTTGTTGGTAAGACAAGGGACAAGGTAACCTAAAAGTTTTCATGGACATCATCTTTTGTGTGCATCACTCTATGTCTATGGATATCCTTGTTTGTTCCTTGTGGGACTAACCCATGTAGGTATTGAAAGTGCAATTCACTCAAATGGATAGCTCCAAGAGATCTACATCAACATTGAGCATCCACATCTTCAATATCTACATGAAGTCATCATCGACAAAACCCAAGGTTAGTTCATCCCTCTTAGGGGGGATATCACATCTAGGGGGAGCTTTACTCTAAGACTTGAGCTAAAGCAACTCTAAAGATGTGAACACAAACAATGCTTTATGTAAAAGTGGTAACCCCACTTGAGCTTAAACGATGAGTATGACCTATGATCAAGTGTTCTCACTTGACTCCTAAGTCAATATACTCATATATAGATGACCTTGTCATCGCAAATTGCTTGATAGATGCTAGAATTGGTTGTGCATGCCTTGCCACATATTTCATTTGCCATCTTATTGTGTGAGCATGCTGGTTGCATATTTTACTCATTCGAGGACATCCACTTGTTGTTTTGATTGTTTGGTTTTATCTTCTTTTGCCAAGTGGATGGACAAGAATGCCTAAGAACCTCCTCTAGCTATCTATGCTTTTCTCGTCTCAAACTCTATTCATGCTGCATCACAAAATTTGATCAAGTCAGATTCGAACCACTCTGTGTGAGGAGCGCTCGGAGTCCCCGATTCGTCATAGACTTAAACTTCCAAAACCTCTTTATGATTCTCGGTCTGACCGATACTCCACTTTCGGTCCTACCGAGATCATTAAGTTGATCTAGGTTTTCGATCTCGGTGCAACCGATTTGAACCTTTCGGTCACACCGAGTTTCAGTAACTGCTTGCAGTTATGAATCTCGGTGCCACCGAGTTGTTCCACTCGGTCACACCGACAGGGTCGGGCTATATATAGTCACGGGCAAAATTTGGAAATTTCTCCGAACCCCTTCGCCCGCGCGATAGCCTGCTCTGCCTCATGGTCTCCGGATCGTCTTCTCGCGCGCCAGCCTCCAGTCGCTGGTCTCCGTCGCCGTCAACGGAATTCTGCCCCGCCGTTGCCGCCGTAGCAAGTCTCCGCCGAACTAGGGTATGGACTTGATCACAGTGCTATTCCCCGTCAATTCCTAGCACATTGTGTTCTTCATGATTCTTGCCACGATTGAAACACTCCTATCCAGTCAAAACGCCCGTATAGGTTTTGATTCGAAAATTTTAGGGTTAGGTTTCCGCCGAAACCATCTCGGACCCACCGAGTTGAAAAACTCGGTCCCACCGATTTGGCTCTTGCCATTGCACAAGTGAGACTCGGTCTGACCGAGAATTACTTATCGGTGTGACCGATTTTTGAACTCAGTGAAACCCTAGCAGTCTCGGTGCCACCGAACTGTGACTCGGTCCTACCGAGTTCACTAGTTTAGGTTCCAAAACTGCTTCGGTATCACCGAGTTTGAAAATCGGTAGATCCGAGATGATTTCAGTGGGAAACTAAAACTAAGTTTTTGGATCATTCTTTTTGCAAAAATCTCTGCATTTTGTGATGCTCATCCTACTCTATCTCTCTATAATCTATTCACAGGGTCAGCAGTCAGTTTGCAGCATGTCTGATCAAAGTGATAGCCAAAATATGTCAGAGCAGCAAGTGGTGATGAGTGAGGGCACTAGTCCCTCCAGTTCATCTGATGAAGGCAGCAGGAGCACTCCTAGCAATTTGCCAAAGGCTGCCACGAGACAAAGGAAGAAGAGGACTTCAGATTCCGAAGATGAGGACTATGTGGCAGAGGAAGAGGCCACTTCCAAGAGAGTTGAGCCAGCTCAAGGCACTAAGCCAGGTCTGAAAATCAAAAGGCCAGCAGGCAGGCAGCCCATGTCAAAGGCAAGAGCCTCAACTGAGAAGCCCACTCCCCAAGAGCCAGTTGCAGCTGAGGGCAAGAAAAGAAAGGAAAGGGTGAAGAAGACTGTGGCTAGAGTGCTTGGAAGCTTCCATCATGGAAGAAGAAGAGGAAGAAGAGGTAGCTGCACCAGCACCCAAGGCACCCAAGCTGATGGGTGATGCCATAAGGTCAGGGGCTACTGCATCTAAGCCCAAAGCTGCCTCCAAGCCAAACCTAAAGAATACAAGGAGCATTCCTGCAGCTGAGAAGAACAAGGCCCCAGTGCCTGAGACTGTTGCTGAAGAAGAGGAAGAGAATGTCCTGAGAAAGCTAAAGCCCAAGATCCCAGACCACAACGATGCTCATCCTGTGGCTGAGGATATGAAGCTCAGGAGAGATTCAGGGCTGAGGAAAGTGGAGAGAAGCAGACCCATATGCTTCAAGAAGAAGGACTGCCGTGGACTACAGGTTTCACACCAAGGAGCAGCAGGATTTCTATGAGACTGTTTTGCTAGATAAGAAGCCAATTGTCTGTGACATGAGATGGGTTGACTGGACCTACATCAAGGAGAAGGAGGAACACTACCCAGGAGTATATGACAGCTTTAATGCTTGTGGAGTAGCTGACTTTGTTGGGCAGAAGCTCACAAAGTGGAACGAGGAACTGATCATGCAATTCTACTCCACGGCACACTTTTATCCAGATGGGAGGATCACATGGATGTCTGAGGGTACAAGGTACCAATCTACAGTGGCTGAGTGGGCACAGATCATAAATGCCCCAGAGGAGCAAGATGATGACTTGGATATCTATGCCAAGAAGAAGATGGACCATAACTCCATGTCCAATATGTACAAGGAAATTCCCAATGAAGCTCTTGACACCTTCAAATTTGGGTCTGTGCATTACCTTCTGTCAGGACTGCCTACGATCAATTGGATACTAAGGCACACCTTACTGCCCAAGTCTGGAGATCACAAGATGATCAGAGGCCATGCTATCAACTTGCTACATGTGTTTGATGTGCCTCAGAAGTTCAAGGTGATGAGCCTCATAGTGGAAACAATCAAGAGGACTGCAGCAGATCAGAAGAGGAGCTGCGGATATGCCCCTCAAATTCAGGAGCTCATCAACTCCAAGATGGGCACGGGCATATATCTATTGGACAAGGAACACCTGCCCATCCGTCCAGATTTCGAGGACAATCAAGTTGTCATGACTGAGAACGAGCCATCATCTGCCCAAGCATACGCAAAGAAGGAGAAGGCGAGGAAGGAGAAAGCTGCCAAGATGCCTACTCAAGAGGAGGCATCTGAGTATTTCTTGAAGACTAAACAAGAGCAGCTTGGTTACTTGATTGCATCCACGCTGAGGATTGAGCAAAGTCTGGCCACCCTCACTCAGAATCAGCAGAGCCTAGAGAGAATCATGGAACAGAAGTTCTATGACTTGGATGTCAAGTAACGGAAGTTCAGTCTGCAGTGGAGCAGCTCCAGGAGGACATGCAGGAGAGGAGAGGCAGGACTATCCACTCATGCCTTTGCCAGAGTGCCAGAGGCTCCAAGGTCATCTGCCGTGCCAGTTGCTGACACAAGAGCCACCACCTCAGCACCAGCCACAGCCTCAGTTCCACCAGCTCCAGCATCTACTTCAGCTCCAACTCCAGCGTCTACTTCAGCATCTACCGAAGCCTTCGTCCTTGGAGTGATCCGGACTCCACCACCACCTGAAGATCAAGCCTGAGCGTCGATCTAGTGCTATGCATTTTCTAGGAACTTTTTGGTAACTTGTTGCCAAAGGGGGAGAAGATGTATAGATCATAGGCTTCGAGAGAGAGAGTGTTGCTTTTCTCTCTTGCTTTATTTGGTGGTTTTTCGAACTTGTTTGCTTTTGAGTGCTTGAGATACTACGTCATTATTTGTGAGACATTGATGATCATGTGTTTGATCATAAGCTACACTTAATGCTTGCTTAATGCTATTATCCTATCTATCTTGTGTGATCATTCACTTTTCTTGGTGATGAGTGCATGTATTTCATTCTAATCATTTTGAGCGCTCCACCAAGATGTATGTGACATGGAGGAGTAACCCATGACTCTAACTCTTTGTGCATTTGCAGTCCAAAGCAAACTTTAAATATGCAAAAATTTAGGGGGAGCTCTTACTTATCACATACTTCTCAAAGCGATGATATATTTCTTGCTTATTATCATTTGTCGAAGCTTTGATCTATATGTTGTCATCAATTACCAAAAAGGGGGAGATTGAAAGTGCAACTATCCGTAGGTGGTTTTGTTAATTCATAACAACATATAGCTCATTGAGCTAATACTATTCCAAGATGATTATTTCAGGAAAGCTCAATGATTGGCATGGCATGGATGTGAAAGTGGAACCCTCAAAATGCTAAGGACAAAGGATTGGCTCAAGCTTAAAAGCTCAAGACTCTTAATTTTATATTTTAGTGATCCAAGATCACATTGAGTCTTTAGGAAAAGCCAATACTATCAAGGAGGGATGAGGTGTTGCTTAATGAGCCTCTTGCTTTGTGTGCTTAGTGATATGCTCCAAAACCCTCAGCTACTTTCCCATATCCACATATGACCTAAACCCTAAGCCAAACTCGGTCCTACCGATTCTTCCTATCCGGCGCCACCGAGTTTCACTTGTCATTAGCCACTGCCAAACCCTAGCAATTCGGTCCTACCGATAGGGATCTCGGTCTCACCGAGATGGGGTTGCAAACTCTCTGTTTCCCCTTCGTAACTTTTCGGTCCCACCGAAAGAGCGAATCGGTCCCACCGAGATTGCAATGTAAACTCAGTGTTTCCCCTTTGTAACTTTTCGGTCTCACCGAGTTCCACTCGGTCTCACCGAAAGAGCAAATTGGTCCCACCGAGTTTGCCTGACCAACTCTCTGGTTAGCTAATTACCAAATTCGGTCTCACCGAGTTTGTGTAATCGGTCTCACCAAGATTATGTTATGCCCAAACCCTAACCCATATCGTCCTACCGAGTTTGCATGTCAGTCCACCGAAAATCACTAACGGGTCACTGGTTTACATTTTCGTCGACCGAGCCTTATTGATTCGGTCCCACCGAGATTGAAAACCGTGTGTAACGTTTGGATTTTGTGTGGAGGCTATATATACCCCTCCACCTCTTCATTGAGAGAGCCATCAGAACACCACACATTCCAAACTCATATTGTTCTGAGAGAACCACCTACTCATTGTTGAAGACCAAGATATCCATTCCTAACCATATGAAATCTTGATCTCTAGCCTTCCCAAGTTGCTTTCCACTCAAATCCTCTTTCCCAAATCCAAATCCTATGAGAAGAGAGTTGAGTGTTGGGGAGACTATCATTTGAAAAGAACAAGAGCAAGGAGTTCATTACCTACAACACCATTTGTTACTTCTTGAGAGTGGGTGTCTCCTAGATTGGCTAGTGTCACTTGGGAGCCTCCGACAAGATTGTGGAGTTGAACCAAGGAGTTTGTAAGGGCAAGGAGATCGCCTACTTCGTGAAGATCTACCGCTAGTGAGGCAAGTCCTGTGTGGGCGATGGCCATGGTGGGATAGACAAGGTTGCTTCTTCGTGGACCCTTTGTGGGTGGTTGCTTCTTCGTGGACCCTTTGTGGGTGGAGCCCTGTGTGGACTCGCGCAAACCATTACCCTTGGTGGAGCCCTGTTGGACTCGCGCAACCGTTACCCTTCGTGGGTTGAAGTTCTCCATCAACGTGGATGTAGGATAAGCACCCTATCGACCACGGAAAAAACATCCGTGTCTCCAATAGCGTTTGATTCTCCAAACCCTTCCCTTTACATTCTTGCAAGTTGAATGCTTTTACTTTCCGCTACCAATATAACTCTTTGCGTGCTTGCTTGAATCATGTATGATTGCTTGACTTGTCCTACAATTAGCTAAAACTGCCAAGAACCTAAATTGGGAAAAGGTTAAGTTTTTTTTGGTCAAGTAGTCTAATCACCCCCTCTAGACATACTTTCGATCCTACACACCACAAAAAAATGAACCAAACATTAACTGAGCACCACATTGCACAATATAACATACTCCTAATAGAAGATCGGACAGTTAACCAAACCAAGCATGCTAGACAACTTGGAAAATTGCACCCTGAATAATTGAACATCACATTTGCAGAATTGAACCAAATAGTTAACTGAACACCACATTGCACGACATATAGAACATATACTCTAGAGCAGAAGATTGCATGGTAAACATAGATAACACAATTCACTAGAATTTGTTAAGGAAAGGTAGTAGCTAGCAAACTGAACATGGGTCCTTATAGTGAGATAATAAGACAAGCTACTCCTCATTATCGGAGATATCGATGACGATTGGCTCCTTGGACATGGAAGAGGGCGAGGCCTCCTCTTTGTGGGTGCCCTCGTCGTAGTGGTGAGTTGCCTGAGCCGCTCCGGGCACTAACCTGCTGGCTCTCGAGATGAGGTAACCACGTGCATGCTGAGAAAACACCTCGTAGTCTTCGTCAAAGGCACCGACAGTGTCCTCGAGAAAACGCCACGAGCTGTTGTTTAAAGCAGCCAACCACGTTGGGGCGTCGGCGCACGAGGCATCGACGGTGGCCACGACGGCGAGGTGCTCCTCCAAGATCTAGGGGTCGGCATGAATGGCAGCCATTGCGGCCTCATCCACGCGTGCGGCCGCGATTTGCTTCTTCGCTGCCAAATGCTCCTTGAGATCCTGGCTATACTGTGTGCACCATGGCTTAGGGCGGCGCTTATTTGGTGGAGGGGTCGGTGATTTGGGTGGAAGGTGTCGCGCTCGCGCCGGCGGTCGGGGCATGTGGGATGTGTAAGGAGGAGGAGGATGGGGTCGGGTGTGGATTACCTGCATGGATAGGCGAGGCCGAGCAGCGTGAAGGAGGGTCGCCGGCGAGGAGGCGGTGCTACAAGCAAGGAGTGAAGGTTTCAACTTGGAAAGGAAGGCGGAAACAGGGAAAATGTGGCTTTTGGTAAGGGGGAGGGGCGGGGAGGTATATATTTCCGCGGAAGCCAAAAATTTGGAATCGCTTTAGCGAAAAAACTGGCATGCAAAGTGTCATCAGACACGGTCCCTTATTCAGAACTGTGTACGATATGTGAACATCACAAATGATACAGATAGCTTAACCCGTGTGTGTTAAGTTTGAACATCAAATTTTTTGGTTTGAATATCCCTGGTTATAGTGGTCATCCACGTCATTGCATAATTTGGGTACACAAAGGAGACCACAACACACCCACACTTCTTAATCGAGCAAGTTCAGTAATTAAACAGAGCTAGCTGACCTAAACATTACTCTAACAAATTAAAGACTGGCATTCTTAATTAAACAAAACAAAGAGTATACTACGGCTGGTGCTCGTCGATCTCCGCCGCTGCCTCCATGTCCAGCTCGCGCCCGACGGTCTCCTGGGGAAGGGGCTCCATGGCATCCATTGCACCATACTCCGCAAGCATCTCGCCATCCGCGTCTGCCATCTCTTTGGAAAAGGCCACCACAAGCTGGGCGTGGGCGGCCGTGATCTGGGCTTGGACGGGCTCCATCGTCGCAAGGTATGCGGCGGAGGAACGGACAACTGCTCGAACGCTCTCGGCGATTGCCAGCTCTTCGGCCGTGGGTTGCCGACCGTTGTCAGAGAAGCTTCGTTCGATTTGTGCGGTGACCGCCAGGAGCTAGGTGTGGGTGGCCTCGACATGGTCGTGGGTGGCCTCCATCAGGGCTAAGGCCGCCTCTATGGAACAGACATCTGTTGTGTCGCTCTCGCCAGTTTCTATCCCCGAGGCAGATATTGCTGCCGCCACCTGAGAAGCAACATCGGCCGTTTGGGCTGCCTTTTCCGCCCGGTAGCAGATTGCGGCCGTGCTCATGCACCTTGTTAGCACGCGCATGGTGGTTGTGGCCACGCTCTCGCCGGAATGGGCCACCGAAGTTGCCCTCACGATGCGGGTCCACGTGCCCATCTTTCACCGGCGATGATTGAACAGTGAAATTATATTTGGGGAGCGAGCTAGTGTGCTTGAGACGCCGGTTGTGGACTGTAGCCGACGCACCTTCTTGCGTAAGCCATAAGCGTACTATACATCGATGGTGCTCTAGTATATTTTGTGCTGCATCTCACACGGTTGGTGATAATAAACTGTGTGCGATCTACTTGATTTTTCATCTTGATTTGAATTACATAATGGGGTCACAGTGGCAATGGACGGTATTTGAAATTGCTAGACCTTTTATCTGCAGTGAACATGCAACTATCTGTGTGTCGTAAAAGAATTGGAATTAACTAAGTTTTCTATGCATTCATGTGCATAATTCAAATTTGAACTACATGCACAACTCTAATGCATATAAATTGGTTGAAAATTCAAATATGTGTCCTTGGTTGCATGCTTAGGTCCCATGCAAGAAATGGGAATGAATGTCAAACACCCAGCCACGGTTACTCAGCCGCAAACATTGAGATACCTGGTTTTTAAATTCTACTAAATCCAAAGCTCGTATGAAATTCATGAAACTTGGCATGATCATGGAGCGGCATCAACATGCCGTGGTAATTTTTTTGTCCCATTTGGGGCAGGTTTGGGGACATGCTTCTCACAACCCACAGCTTGTCACAACAAGCCTGATGGTTTCGGTAGGGAACGTCCCACCTTTGGGGACGAAACGATATCCATTGCCTCTTATTTCTTTCAAAAAAAATCTCGTGTCAACATAGAACAACAGGAGTGTTGTGTCAATTTTGGGATTTTTCGGGGTTCGTTTGGACACTTTTATGCATTAACTGAGTTTTCAATGCATCTATGTGCATAATTCAAATTTGAACTACATGCACATGCTCCAATGCATATAAATTGGTTGAAAATTCAAATATGTGTCCTTGGTTGGATGCTTAGGTCCCATGCAAGAAATGGGAACAAATGTCAAACACCCTACCACGGTTACTCGGCCGCAAACATTGAGATACCTGGTTTTTAAATTCTAGTAAATACAAAGCTCGTCTGAAATTCATGAAACTTGGCATGATATCATGGAGCGGCATCAACATGCCGTGGTAATTTTTTGTCCCATTTGGGGCAGGTTTGGGGATATGCTTCTCACAAACCAGAGCTTCTCACACCAAGCGTGATGGTTTCGGTAGGGAACGTCCCACCTTTGGGGACGAAACAATATCAATTGCCTCTTATAGCTTTCAAAATTTTTCTCGTGTCAGCATAGAACAACAGGAGTGTTGTGTCAATTTTTGGGCTTTTTCGGGGTTCGTTTGGACATTTTTATGCATTAACTGGGTTTTCAATGCATGTATGTGCATAATTCAAATTTGAACTACATGCACATGCTCTAATGCATATAAATTGGTTGAAAATTCAAATATGTGTCCTTGGTTGCATGCTTAGGTCCCATGCAATAAATGGGAATGAATGTCAAACACCCTGCCACAGTCACTCGTTTGCAAACATTGAGATACCTAGTTTTTAAATTCTAGTAAATCCAAAGCTCGTCTGAAATTCATGAAACTTGGCATGCTATCATGGAGTGGCATCAACATGGCCTGGTAAATGTTTTGTCCCATTTGGGGCAGGTTTGGGGATATGCTTCTCACAAACCAGAGCTTCTCACAACAAGCCTGATGGTTTCGGTAGGGAATGTCCCACCTTTGGGGACGAAACGATATCCATTGCTCTTATTGCTTTCAAATTTTTTCTCGTGTCAACATAGAACAACAGGAGTGTTGTGTCAATTTTTGGGATTTTTCGGGGTTCGTTTGGACATTTTTATGTATTAATTGAGTTTTCAATGCATTTATGTGCATAATTCAAATTTGAACTACATGCACATGCTCTAATGCATATACATTGGTTGAAAAATCAAATCTGTATCCTTGGGTGCATGCTTAGGTACCATGCAAGAAATGGGAATGAATGTCAAACAGCCTGCCACGGTCACTCGGCCGCAAACATTGAGATACCTGGTTTTTAAATTCTAGTAAATCCAAAGCTCGTCTGAAATTCATGAAACTTGGCATGCTATCATGGAGCGGCATCAACATGCCCTGGTAAATTTTTTGTCCCATTTGGGGCAGGTTTGGGTATATGCTTCTCACAAACCAGAGCTTCTTACAACAAGCATGATGGTTTCGGTAGGGAATGTCCCACCTTTGGGGACGAAACGATATCCATTGCCTCTTATTGCTTTCAAAAAATTTCTCGTGTCAACATAGAACAACAGGAGTGTTGTGTCAATTTTTGGGATATTCCGGGGTTCGTTTGGACATTTTTATGCATTAATTGAGTTTTCAATGCATTTATGTGCATAATTCAAATTCGAACTACATGGACTTGCTCTAATGCATATAAATTGGTCGAAATATCAAATATGTGTCCTTGGGTGAATGCTTAGGTCCCATGCAAGAAATGGGAATAAATTTCAAACACCAGGGCACCGTTGATTGCTGGCAAAACGTTGGGATACTTTATTTTTAAATTTTAGTAAATCCAAGACTCCTCTAAAATTCATGAAACTTCACATGCTTTCATGGAATGGCACCTAACATGTTGTGGTATTTTTTGTGCCCATTTTGAGAGAAGGCGCACTCGAATAACTGCCAACAAATGCATTTTGAAAAAATAGCTACCACTTTAATACCTCAAACGGTTGTATAATTCAAATCGTGTGCGTTCTGTTTACCATTCACGTGACGCCACGTGTCTTTGTTTTAATGGCTATAGGAGGTGTCGTGCGAACAACTGCTTGACCTTGACTGAATGGGAGGTGTGCGAGCGGTGTCTGGTGCGCAGGCTGACCGAGAGGCGTGCAAGCTGTCCTCCAATGCGTAGGCTCACCGGGAAGCATGCGAGCTGTACACTGCGCATGCTCACTGGGAAGCGAGCCCTTTGACTTCCATGGCTGCCCGCCTTCCTCTCCATTAATGACGCCCGAGCCACTGTTTAATACGGGCGGCCTTACTGTTCGCCTCCCATTCCCCTCCCTCCCGCAGACCTCCACCAACGCCATGGCGCAGAATGATCATCTGCCCCTAGTCCTCAAGTTTGGTGAAGTGAAACTCCGAGCCGGAGGAGATAGAAAATAAGGAGGAATGGGGCATCATGGACATGGCCCAGAACGAGCTGGCCGCGGCGGTTGCTGCCCCCGCTCCCGTCCCAGTTGCCATCCCCACGCCCGCGCCAGCAACCATCCCCGTAGCATTGATGGGTTGGTCGCCGAGCACTATCGCAGAGCTGGAAGCCATGGGCGTTATCGAGGTCTCCGCGGACCCGAGCGAGCTCGTGTACATGCCAGCACCAGCGCCTGTGCCTGTGCGCGCTCCTCCACCCATCGTGGCGCCGACCACCATGCGTTTGGCTGCACCCGCTGTGCCCATGCCCCTGCCCGTGCGCGCCCCTCCACCCACCGCGGTGCCGGTTCCCGTGTGTTTGGCTGCACCTGCCGCGCCCGTGCCCATGCCTGTGCGCGCTCCCCCCTCAGCGGCATGGGACGCTGCCGTCGACCGCTACCTCTGAGCGGCGCCAGTTGCCATCCTCCCGTTCCCCGCCCGTCGCTCGCGCGACGACATGATGTTTGATTTACAAGTGAAGAACATTTTGTGCTGCCTTAAAGACTTCAACAACGGCGTCTCGGAGGACGACAA
>NC_053027.1:100561645-100605617 GCF_003073215.2 Triticum urartu
GTAATAGTAGCAACGGAAAAGTAACTAAGCAAAGATCAATATGTGAAAATCTCGTAGGGCATTGGATCGGTGATGGATAATTATGTCGGATGTGATTCCTCATGCAACAGTTATGACATAGGGTGACACAGAACTAGCTCCAGTTCATCAATGTAATGTAGGCATTTATTCTGAATATAGTCATACGTGCTTATGGAAAAGAACTCGCATGACATCTATTATCCTACCCTCCCGTGGCAGCGGGGTCCTATCAGAAACTAAGGGATATTAAGGCCACCTTTTAATAGAGTACCGGAACAAAGCATTAACACTTAGTGAATACATGAACTCCTGAAAATACGGTCATCACCGAGAGTGGTCCCTATTATTAATTGTCACTTCGGGGTTACCGGTTCATAACACATAGTAGGTGACTATTGACTTGCAAGATAGGATCAAGAACTCACATATATTCATGAAAACCAAATAGGTTCAGATCTGAAATCATGGCACTTAGGCCCTAGTGACAAGTATTAAGCATAGAAAAGTCATAGCAACATCAATCTTAGTACATAATGGATACTAGGGCTCAAACCCTAACAAAACTAACTTGATTACATGATAAATCTCATCCAACCCATCACCGTCCAGCAAGCCTATGATGGAATTACTCACGCACGGCAGTGAACATCATGAAATTGGTGATGGGGGAAGGTTGATGATGATGATGGCGACATATTACCCTCTCCGGAACCCCGAATGGACTCCAAATCAGCCCTCCCGAGAGAGATTAGGGCTTGGCGGCGGCTCCGTATAGTAAAACATGATGAATCCTTCTCTCTGATTTTTTCACCCCGAACGTGAATATATAGAGTTGGAGTTGAGGTCGGTGGAGCATCAGGGGGCCACGAGGCAGGGGGCGCGCCCCGGGGGGTGGGCGCGCCCCCCACCCTCGTGGATAGGGTGTGGGCCCCCTGACGTTGATTCTTTCGCCAGTATTTTTTATATATTCCAAAAATATTCTCCATGAAGTTTCAGGTCATTTCGAGAACTTTTATTTCTGCACAAAAATAACACCATGGCAATTCTGCTGAAAACAGCGCCAGACTGGGTTAGTTCCATTCAAACCATGCAAGTTAGAGTCCAAAACAAGGTTAAAAGTGTTTGGAAAAGTAGATACGATGGAGACATATCACCGGTCCACCCACATATCAAATTATCAAAGTAGCGAACACAAATTAAACCAACATGATGAAAGTGACTAGATGAAATTCCTGTGTACCCTCAAGAACACTTTGCTTATCATAAGAGATCTTTTTGGCCTATCCTTTGCCTCAAAAGGATTGGGCTACCTTGGTGTACTTTTGTTACTACTATCGTTACTTGCTTGTTACAAATTATCTTGCTATCAAACTACTCTACTACTTCCAATTTCAGCACTTGCAGACACTACCTTACTGAAAACTACTTGTAATTTCCTTCTGCTCCTCATTGGGTTCGACACTCTTACTTATCGAAAAGAGCTACAATTGATCCCCTATACTTGTGGGTCATCAAGGCTATTTTGTGGCGCCGTTGCCAGGGAGTGAAGCGCCTTTGGTAAGTGGAATTTGGTTAGGAAACATTTATATAGTGTGCTGAAATTTATTGTCACTTGTTACTATGGAAAATAATCCTTTGAGGGGTTTGTTCGGGGTATCTTCACCTCGTCCAGAGACACAATTAGCTACCCCTCAACCTACTGCACCTACTGAAAATATTGAATATGAAATTCCATCATGTATGATAGAACAACTGCTAGCTAATCCTTCTGCAGGAGATGGAACCGAACACCCTGATATGCACTTGATATATGTGGAGCAAATTTGTGGATTGTTTAAGCTTGCAGGTTTACCTGAAGATAAAGTTATGAAGAAGGTTTTCCCTTTATATTTTAAGGGAAAAGCATTGGCATGGTATATGCTATGCGATGATATTGGATCATGGAATTGGAATCATTTGAAATTGGAGTTCCACCAAAAAAAATTATCCTATGCATCTAGTTCATCGTGATCGGAATTATATATATAATTTTTGGCCTCGTGAAGGAGAAAGTATCGCTCTAGCTTGGAGGAGGCTTAAGTCAATGGTATATTCATGCCCCAATCGTGAGCTCTCAAGAGAAGTTATTATCTAGAATTTTTATGCTCAGCTTTCTCGTAATGATCAAACCATGCTTGATACTTCTTATTCTGGTTCCTTTATGAAGAAGACTATTGAATTCCGGTGGGATCTTTTGGAAAGAATTAAACCCAAGTCTGAAGATTGGGAACTCGACAAAGGTAAAGAGTCAGGTATTAAACTTGAATATGATTGTGTTAAATATTTTATGGATACTGATGCTTTTCAAAAGAGTAGCACTAAATATGGACTTGACTCTGAGATAGTAGCCTCATTTTGTGAATCATTTGCTACTCATGTTGAACTCCCTAAAGAGAAGTGGTTTAAATATCACCCACCTATTAAAGAAGAAATTAAAGAACTAGTACCGGTTAAAGAAGAAGCTATAATTTATAATGTTGATCCAGTTGTTCCTTCTGCTTATATAGAGAAACCACCTTTCCCTGTTAGGATAAAAGAACATGCTAAAGTTTCAACTGTGGTTAACAAAAGCTACATTAGAACACCTAAACCTGATGAGCAAATTAAAGTTAAACCTAGTATTTGAAGGAAATATGCCCTAGAGGCAATAATAAAGTTATTATTTATTTCCTTATTTCATGATAAATGTTTATTATTCATGCTAAGAATTGTATTAACCAGAAACATAATACATGTGTGAACACATAGACAAATAGAGTGTCACTAGTATGCCTCTACTTAACTAGCTCGTTGGTCAAAGATGGTTATGTTTCCTAACCATAGACATGAGTTGTCATTTGATAAATGGGATCACATCATTAGGAGAATGATGTGATTGACTTGACCCATTCCGTTAGCTTAGCACTTGATCGTTTTAGTTTACTGCTATTGCTTTCTTCATGACTTATACATGTTCCTATGACTATGAGATTATGCAACTCCCAATTACTAGAGGAACACTTTGTGTGCTACCAAACGTCACAACGTAACTGGGTGATTATAAAGGTGCTCTACAGGTGTCTCCGATGGTACTTGTTGAGTTGGCATAGATCGAGATTAGGATTTGTCACTCCGATTGTCGGAGAGGTATCTCTGGGCCCTCTCGGTAATGCACATCACTATAAGCCTTGCAAGCAATGCAACTAATGAGTTAGTTGCGGGATGATGCATTACGGAAAGAGTAAAGAGACTTGCCGGTAACGAGATTGAGGTAGGTATTGAGATACTGACGATCGAGTCTCGGGCAAGTAACATACCGATGACAAAAGGAACAACGTATGTTGTTATGCGGTTTGACTGATAAAGATCTTCGTAGAATATGTAGGAGCCAATATGAGCATCCAGGTTCCGCTATTGGTTATTTACCGGAGACGTGTCTCGGTCATGTCTACATAGTTCTCGAACTCGTAGGGTCCGCACGCTTAACGTTCGGTGATGATCGGTATTATGAGTTTATGTGATTTGATGTACCGAAGGTAGTTCGGAGTCCCGGATGTGATCACGGACATGACGAGGAGTCTCGAAATGGTCGAGATATAAATATTAATATATTGGACGACTATATTCAGATAACGGAAATGTTCCGGGTGATTTCGGAGAAAACCGAAGTGCCGGAGGGTTACCGGAACCCCCACCGGGAGAAGTAATGGGCCACATGGGCCTTAGTGGAGAGAGAGAGAGGGCCGGCCAGGGCAGGCCATGTGCCCCCTCCCCCTCTGGTCCAAATTGGACTAGGGAAGGGGAGCGCGGCGCCCCCCTTTCCTTCTCCCTCTCCTCCTTCCTTTCCCCCTCCTAGTAGGAGTAGGAAAGGTGATTCCTACTCCTACTAGGAGGAGGACCCCTCCTCCTGGCGCGCCCTGCAAGGGCCGGCCGGCCTCCCACTTGCTCTTTTATATGCAGGGGTAGGGGGGCACCCTAGGATGCACAAGTTGATTGTTCCAAGCCGTGTGCGGTGCTCCCCTCCACCATAATCCACCTCGATCATATCGTAGTGGTGCTTAGGCGAAGCCCTGTGTCGGTAGCAACATCATCACCGTCGTGCTAACGGAACTCTCCTGTGAAGCTCTGCTGGATCGGAGTTCGTGGGACATCATCGAGCTGAACGTGTGCTGAACTTGGAGGTGTCGTACGTTCGGTACTTGGATCGGTCGAATCGTGAAGACGTATGACTACATCAACCACGTTCTCATAACGCTTCCGCTTACGGTCTACGAGGGTACGTGGATGATACTCTCCTCTCTCGTTGCTATGCATCACCATGATCTTGCGTGTGCGTAGGAATTTTCTTGAAATTACTACGTTCCCCAACAGTGGCATCCGAGCCAGGTTTATGCGTAGATGTTATATGCACGAGTAGAACACAAGTGAGTTGTGGGCGATACAAGTCATACTGCTTACCAGCATGTCATACTTTGGTTCGGCGGTATCGTTGGATGAAGCGGCCCGGACCGACATTACGCGTACGCCTACGCGAGACTGGTTCTACCGACGTGCTTTGCACACAGGTGGCTGGCGGGTGTCAGTTTCTCCAACTTTA
Organism: Triticum urartu; assembly: GCF_003073215.2. Classification (NCBI taxonomy): domain Eukaryota; kingdom Viridiplantae; phylum Streptophyta; class Magnoliopsida; order Poales; family Poaceae; genus Triticum; species Triticum urartu. Next base: position 100,566,282 of record NC_053027.1, read on the forward strand.
GTTGAACCGAGTGTGAGTACGACCGGTCCTTGTTGAAGGTTAAAACAACACTAACTGGACGAAATATCGTTGTGGTTTTGATGCGTAGGTAAGAACGGTTCTTGCTCAGCCCGTAGCAACCATGCAAAACTTGCAACAACAAAGTAGAGGACGTCTAACTTGTTTTTGTAGGGCATGTTGTGATGTGATATGGTCAAGGCATGATGCTATATTTTATTGTATGAGATGATCATGTTTTGTAACGGAGTTATCGGCAACTGGTAGGAGCCATATGGTTGTCGCTTTATTGTATGCAAGCAATCGCCCTCTAATTGCTTTACTTTATCACTAAACAGTAGCGATAGTTGTCGTGGGTTTGTCACGACAGATGTCCTCGTGAAAGGACTTAGTCGTGGAGCCATCGCTATGGGATAGCTTAAAGGGGTTAAACCGGACAAGGGACACGGGGGATTTTATAGTAGTTCGGCCCCTTCGATGAAGGTAAAGCCTATGTCTAGTTGTGATTGGTATTGCTAGGGTTTCGATGACCAGGGAGAAAATCCGCTTTGCCTGGCTCTCGAGTTGTTGTCTGTCGTCCCTAAACCGCTGTCGGGTCATCCCTTTATATACATAGGTTGACACCCGCCGGTCTACAGAGTCCCGAGGCCAGATCATAAACGTGTCCGGCTTGGTCTCTATTCCTCTAACTTACAATACAAGTTACATGAAAGAGTCAGTTTACATCTACATGCCTTTAACCCGTCTTTGGGCCTTGGGCCTTCGTAAAGCGCCTCCATCCTCATGTCTTCATGGGCTTCTAACTTCATGGAGCTAACCCGGCCACTCCTAGCCAGTTTACCTCCAGTAATCATATCCCCAACATTAGGCCCCAGATTGATTTGAACTTGTTCATGTTAATCTTCAATACTTCGAAAAATTCTTGCCCTGGCACCTTCGTATAAATCTGGTAAATCGCTATGACGTCATCCTTTAGATCCGTAGTAAATCGTTATGACGTCATCTACCTGTTGAAGCCGAAGATACCCTTCATTAATGAATATCCAACCCTCGAGGCGACATCCTTATTAACTATCCATTTCTAGCTCCTCGATTTACGCACCTATTGCTTATCAGTTCACCTTATAAATAGGCCCAAAGGCCATTCTCTTTTCCCCCTTTGCCTCTTTCGCTTCTTCTTCCTCCTTGCGTCGTCTCTGCACTCGAGCGTCACTGCCATCGCCGAGCCTCGCTTCCGCCTCTCCATTGGCCGCTGCATCAACCTGGTTGCACCAGAGAGCCGCGACGTTCCTCAGTTGCTTCAATCAGTCGATGTAAGTCCTTTCCTTTCTCCCCTTGTAGATCTGTCTAGGGTTTCCTCGTTCTTCACAATTCATTGAAGTTCCTCAGGGCTCTGGTGCCGCTCTTCCCTGTTCTTCCTTATTCTATGGATAGAAAACCTCAAGCTTAATATATTTAGCGTAATGGTTTATCTTTCGCTACAACAACAAACCCTTTGTGCGCATAAAACTGATCTGAACCTTTACGAACTGCCTTGGGTCCAACCCTTTTTTAGGTCAATTTTTTTTTGCTTTCCTATCTTTTGGTAGATCCAAAATTTCCATGTCCCCTTGTGGAACATGTTTTACCTTACTTAGTCATTTTTACCTTAGATCTGTATCCTCTTTACCACATAGCGGTTTACCTTTGTAAAAGCAATCTATCACATACCATCAGTCCCCTGGTGAACCGGCAAGCCTTTTTATCTCCATTGTTAAACTCCGGTTTAACAGCATGTGTATACCTTTGTTCTGATATTGCTTTGTTATTCATTTCAAGCGAAAAGCTGAAAGGCACCTGAACGTATCAGCATGGAACCGGATGATGATACGGATGAACCGGAAGTTGAGGTAGAACTTGATTCACTTGGTTCCCTTTTTATGCATCTCATTAACAATGATATTTATCAGGAGGGCGCGGAAGGCAGCCAAGCCGACGATGTAGAGGTAATTGTCCTTTCCTCCGGTTCAGACTCTCTGCCAACACAAAAAATCCGTCAAGCGATCCGGAAAGTAATCTTTTCACATCCTCTTGCTCACTTGGATCCAACATTTATTTTGAAGAAGCAGCAGCACGAGGCTCGCCGCACAACCCGGCACAGCGGCCAAAAGGTCACCTCGGTCGGTTTACCTGACACCCCGGTCCGAAAGCACCGATCTGAGGTCTCACCTCCTTCTGACAATTCTTATCCCAAGGCAGGCTGTTTCCGACAACCTCTTAATCCGTCCAATTCAAATTATCAGGTGACACCTCCCTCATCTTCTGGCGAGTCAACAGCAACCCAACTTCCTCCCCTCAAAATTGTAGATGGGTAAGTACTTAAACCCCTTCTTTGATTGTTTCCACACTTTGTATACTATGCTTAACTTTCACATCTTTTTCCGTTTTAAGAGCCAAGGCCAGACCTAGCAAAAAGGCTCGAGTGAATAATCCATCTAAAGATCAGGCGGCTCATGAACCGGAGCAAGCAGTTGAACCGGAACAAGCTATGGAACCGGGGGGTCCCAATCCTGAAGCTACCTTTGATGAGCCATCCCCTCAGGATCACAATATCGATGAAGCACCAGAAGTTGATACTGCTGTGCCTGATGCTGAACTGGCAGATCCAATCCGGGCTAGTCCGGTGAGAGCTACTGAAATTCCATCAACTCTAGAAAAAGCTGCTGGAGATAAAGAAGGTGAGGTTACCATTACTGGTATTGGTCACACTTCGCCTGGCCATCCTGTAATCTTGGCCCAACATAGTGCCAAGGAAGAGCGTGCTGCCATGGAAAAAGGCAAATGGAGCACTGATTTGTCAAGCTACGCCCATCTCAGCGCTCAAGAACTCCACTCCGGTTTTCTAAACCGCCTGCACTCAAACCGAGATTATGAAGCCGGTTTGGTGAACTTGATGAAAGAGTGCTACGAGGTATTTTCATCACTTTCCTTTCTTAAATACAAAGTACAAGCATCAACCCAAGTAGCCCCCAAGGGCCGGTTTATGATGACAATCATAAATCGGGACTTTATAAGACGTGAACTATTACAAAGTTATCCTCCATATACCAACTGATCGTTTGAAGGAAATCAGACATGATCATTATATTCCTGTAGTTTTTTGCCTGTGTAGCCCCCAAGGGCCGGTTTAGCTTTGCGAGGTAAACCGGGTCTTCCATATCAATGCGTCAACTTTGAACAGATGTACATTAGCCCCCAAGTGCTAAGGATAATGCTTGCATTGTACTTGAGACTTGTGAGAAATAAGTTGATGATAGAACTAATAGGCATTAGCCCCCAAGTACAAAGTGCATAACCTGTTATATGCTTGGTACTTCATAACCTTGTTTAATGATATATCTCATCTTTGTAGGCTGATCTGAATAAGAAGGATGCTCAAACCACAGACCTTCAAGAGAATGTAAAATCTCAACAAGCAGAGGCTTCCAAAGCCAAAGAAGAGCTGACCAATGCCTTGGCAGCTATGGAGAAGTTGAAAGAGACCTTCAACAAAGAGCATGCTGACTGGGAAACAGAAAAGGCCAGTTTGATAAAAAAAGGCCGAGGACGCAGAGGCAGCCCTAAAATCGATGGTGGAAGAACTGACCGGATTAAAGCGGCAGATTGACGCCATGACTTCTGCTGTGTTTGCTAAGTTCCCTCACATGTCGTTCGTGTAATTCCTAAGATCTTATAAATAGCCAGTTTACGAATGTTGAACCATGACAGGGACCCGCATTGCTCATCTGAGCTCTGATATGCGGATGAAACTTAAAACGGCTTACACCTTAATACAATAGCTGTTCTCTAGATCCCAGTGTGCCATTTGCACTGCAGCCTATAACAAGCCGGCGCCATCATTGATAAAGGAAACACTTGCCCATGCTACCCGCCCGGATCACCGAACTGAAGAGATCAGCCGCAAGATCAGGAGCGTTGACCGCAGTAATCCAGGCCAAGGCATGGATTTCGGATCTTGAACCGGCAGATATCATCAAAGGATATCCTGGCGTGAAAGAAGACGACTCAGACTTTAACAATGACGATCTGCGGAGGCTGACAAAGGAGATGTGGCGAATAGCAAGCAAACTGGCGGAGGACACATATTTATCTCACTTCCAACCGGTTTACGATGCTGAGGGAAAGAGACAGCCTCTGTGATCCATGATGTTGAAGAGCTTGTGCCTCCAATCCGTAAGCATACTTACGCTCCTGACATTGACCCCTCCAGCCTTATCCATGAAGAAGCCGTGTTTCAAGCTTTTAACCGGAATCGAGTGGTCAATGATTGATTTCCAGCGTTTGGGGAGGGACGAAGAGGATGTGACCGCACAAGATGACCCTCAATCGTCAAGCCGTCCCGATGAAGAATCCTAAACCGGTGTCCGGTTTATCAGGTACAGTCTGCTACTGCTTGAGAATAATTATTCAATTTGGGCCGTTTTGAAGGTCCTTGTAATAGGATAGCAGAAACACCTTTATCTGCCATGCCATCGAGCATGCTTGTGATGCTTGATACTTTGAAAATTTGTTCCACTTTTGGGATCTATGTATGCATAGTCCATTATACTTTGTGTTCCTGCATATAAGAACTTGAAAGCGTCCTAGTGGTTTACCACTGGACGGGTCATGATGCCCAAAAATATATACATAACTTGGATGGATAACCAAGATTTATATTAACCAGATAAAATAAATAATATCTGTGACATACCTCATTGGCTGACCAATTGCTTGTATGGTAAAGGTGAAGAAACACCAATCCAGAGTGTTGATAACTCCTTGCCCTCTTGCCGGTTCATATAAAAATCATATTGGGCTATAATAGCCGCATAATGCTGATAACATATAGTCAAAACCAGACCGGAATAATATACTACCGGTTTAAAACTGATCATGTACTAACAACTAAGCGTTGAAAGTCATGCCGGGTTGTAATGAACACCGGTTATCAGGAAATATTCATAAATCCCTTATCATAAAAAACAACAAAGACAAGAAATATGCAAGGCTTTTCATGGGCTGCCAGGCCCTAAATCGAGGCTTTTCATGGGTTGCCAGGCTGCTGAGTTAACCATTTTGCAAAGCCTGTTAAGATGGACCTCAATCTTTAACCAATCACCGTTTTAACTTTGAAAAGTTCAGGGTCCACGGGATTGACTTGTCAAATGTTCGATGGGTCATACCAGGTTTACCTGGATGGAGTGGCTTACTTAAACGAGGTAGGATAACTCGGGGTTTTCGGTGAATACACCTGGCTTCCAAGCCGTGGCTTGATAGCCTATTACAAGGGTAAAAACTCGTTGTTCTTTGAGAAGCAAGGAGCCCCCAGGTAATATTTGAGCTGTGCTCAGTGGTTACCTATGTTTGAGTTGTGCTTTAATGCAACAGACTCTCTTTGGTTCCACATAATGTCCTTTTGGCTTGAAGCCTATCAAGAGGTGTAGCTATGTGTGAAGACAACCAAGCCCCCTAGTGATATCCCATTTTTGGTTTTAAACCGGTCAAGAGGTGTAGCTATGGTTCGGATACGACCAAGCCCCCTAGTGATGTTCTTTATATTTGTGTAGCCGTATAGGCCCGGTTAATAAAACGCCGCTTTGTGAGTAGAAGGTTCTGTAGGCTCACACATGATGTAAAAGAACAGAGACCCGCTTTATTCGAGGCTCCTGGTTTATTATATAATATATACATTATCATAAGTATGTACATAAGAAGAGCCTGTGGCTCAAGTAATAAGGCCGAAGAAGAGCTATATTCCACGGCCTCTTGGTCTCCTCCTCCGATTTACGTGAGTCTTTGTGCTCTCACATCAATGAGGTAGTATGACCCGTTGTGTAGATTTTTGCTGACCACAAAAGGCCTTCCAAGGTTGGGGATAACTTGTGCATATCAGTCTGATCTTGGATGAGCCGGAGCCCCAGATCGCCCTCTTGAAAGTTCTGGTCTTAAACCCACGGCTGTGATAACGTCGGAGATCTTGGATAAATCGCTGAACGTGCTGCTGCAATCACGCTCCTCATCTAACAGGTCCAGTGAGTCCTGACGTGCCTTCTCATTGTCAGCTTCAACAAGCAGCCACACGTGGCGAGTCGTGACGGATGTCACTAGGAAGACTGCCTCTGCTCCATAAACCATGAAGAAGGTGTGTAAACCGTAGATCTGTTAGTGTGGTGTTGATGCTCCATACACAGAAGGTAACTCCTCCACCAACAACCCGGTGTGCTTTCAAGGAACCATAAGCCGGGGTTTAATACCTCTCAATCTTGATTTGCCCTCTCTGCTTGACCATTAGACTGGGGGTGAGCCACTGATGCTACATCAAGCCAGCTCATGTGCTCACTGTTGACAAAATATTGGTGGGTCACACTCTGACTGGCTCTGCTTCCTTGGATCCTTGGATCTCTAAAGGGTCCAACCATATCGAGCCCCCAAGTTGCAAAACGGCCAAGTGATTGGATCATTCTCAACTCCTGAGGAACATGAGCGCGGCGTGCAAATTTTTGACAACCGTCCACACCTTTTGACCAAATCCTCAGCATCAGCATGAGCTGTCAACCAATAGAAACCGTGACGAAAGCCTTAGCTACCAAGGATTTTGAACCGGCGTGGTGACCACAATCTCCTTCGTGGATTTCTCGCAAAATCTCACAACCCTCTTGAGGAGATACACAACGCTGAATTGCTCCCGTGACACTATAAAGATGTAACTCCCATTGATGGTCATTGACTTGGAACGCCGGATTATCTGCCGGGCCAAGGTTTCATCCTCCGGTAACTCGCCTCGGTTCAATGTAAGCCAAGTACGGGACTGTCAATCCAGTATGACATGCAGAGCTGCCACAATTGGGCTCCGGGTTCAGGAATAGCCAGCTCCTCCTCTGTGGGTATCTTGACCGATGGCTTATGCAGTACATCGAGGAAGACATTAGGTGGCACTGGTTTACGCTGAGAGTCGAGGAAACTTAAGCGTCCGCCGGCTTCATTCTTTTGCCGGTCTATATGGTCGACTTGATAACCCTTGAAATGACCAGCCACTATGTCCACCTCTCGTCGATACGCAGCCATGAGTGGGTCCTTAGAATCCCAAGTGCCAGATACTGTTGGAGCCACCAGGTCGAGTCACCGAAGCACTTAACCCGGCTAAGTTCATCTCTGAGCATCCGAAGACTGTGGAGTAAGGCCTCATGCTCAGCTACATTGTTAGTACAAGGGAACATGAAGTGGAGAACATAACAAAACTTGTCACCTCACGGGGAAGTTAATATGACTTCCAGCCCCCGAGCCCTCCAATTGGGCCTGGACCCATCAAAGTGAATAGTCCAATAAGTGTTATCTGGCTTTTCCTCTGGTGCCTGCAACTCTGTCCAATCATTGATGAAATCCATGAGTTCTTGAGATTTGATTGCTGTGCGAGGTGTATATTTGAGCCCGTGAGGTCCAAGCTCAATAGCCCACTTGGCAATCCGGCCAGTTGCTTCTCTATTTTGAATGATATCTCCTAGAGGGGCTGAACTAACCACTGCAATAGGATGACCCTGAAAGTAATGTTTAAGCTTCTGGCTTGCCATAAACACCCCATACACCAGCTTCTGCCAATGTGGATACCTCTGTTTTGATTCGATAAGCACCTCACTGATATAATAAACCGGCCGTTGAACCGGATATTACGTTCCAGCTTCCTTGCGCTCCACAACAATAGCCACACTAACAGCCCTTGCATTAGCAACCATGTACATCAGTAAAGGCTCTTTATCGATCGGAGCTGCAAGCACAGGCGGTTCAGCTAACTGCCTCTTCAGATCCTCAAACGCTTTATCAGCTGCATCGCTCTAGACAAAATCATCCGTTTTATTTAACATCTGGTATAAAGGGATAGCTTTCTCCCCGAGACGACTAATAAACCGGCTTAAAGCCGCAATCCGGCCGGCTAAACGTTGAACATCATTGATACATGCCGGTTTAGCCAAAGACGTGATTGCTGAATTTTTTTTCTGGATTAGCCTCAATGCCCCTGTTTGACACCAGAAAACCCAAGAGCTTGCCTGCCGGAACACCAAAGACACATTTTTCTGGATTGAGCATCATCTTATAAAACCGAAGGTTATCAAAGGTTTCTATTAAGTCATTTATCAATGTTTCCTCTGTCCTGGACTTTACCACAATATCATCCACATATGCGTGAACATTGCACCCAATCTGTTTATGAAGACAATTCTGACCACAATGTTGATAAGTCGCCTGGGCACTCTTGAGCCCAAAGGGCATAGAGACATAGCAGAAGGCTCCAAAGGGAGTTATAAAAGCTGTCTTGTCCTGGTCAATAACTGCCATTTTGATCTCATGATAACCAGAATAAGCATCCAGAAAACACAAACGGTCACAACCCGCCGTAGCATCAATAATCTGATCAATACAAGGGATGGCAAAGGGATCTGCTGGGCAGGCTTTGTTCAAATCTGTGTAATCCACACACATACGCCAAGTGTCGTTTTTCTTAAGAACCAGCACCGGATTAGCCAACCACTCCGGGTGAAAGACCTCCACGATAAACCCTGTGGCCAACAGCCGAGCTACCTCCTCACCGACAGCCTTGCGCCTTTCTTCGTTGAAATGGCGGAGAAACTGTCTGACCGGTTTGAACTTAGGATCTATATTAAGTGTGTGCTCAGTGAGTTCCCTCGGTACACCTGGCATGTCAGAAGGTTTCCATGCAAAGATGTCCCGGTTCTCACGGATGAACTCGATGAGCGCGCTTTCCTATTTGGGATCCACGCTAGCGCTAATGCCGAACTGCTTGGATGAGTCGCCAGGAACAAAATCAACCATCTTGGTGTCTGTGGCTGATTTAAACTTCAACGTTGGATCGTGCTCCATAGTTGGCTTTTTCAAATAAGTCATGTCTGCCGGATCAACCTTGTCTCTATAAAACTTCAGCTCTTCCGTGGCACAAACTGACTCAGCATAAGCCGCATCACCTTCCTTGCATTCCAAAGCAATCTTCCTGCTCCCATGTATGGTGATGGTCCCTTATGACCTGGCATCTTAAGCTGCAGATAAACATAACACGGCCTCGCCATGAACTTGGTGTAAGCCGGTCGCCCAAACAAAGCGTGATATGGACTCTTGATTTTCACCACCTCAAAAGTCAGTGTCTCTGACCTTGAATCATGATCATCTCCAAAGGCCACCTCTAGGGCTATCTTGCCCACTGGATATGCAGATTTACTGGGAACCACACCATGGAAAACGGTGTTCGACGGTTTAAGATTCTTACCTGTCAACCCCATACGGCGAAAGGTGTCATAGTAGAGAATGTTGATACTGCTTCCCCCATCCATGAGGACCTTCGTGAACTTATACCCCCCAACTTGAGGCGCCACTACTAAAGCCAGATGATCCAGATTATCAACCCGGGGTGGGTGATCCTCTCTACTCCATAAAATAGGTTGCTCAGACCAGCGTAAATACTGAGGCACTGCCGGTTCAACAGAGTTCACGGCCCTCTTGTGAAGCTTCTGATCACGCTTACACAAGCTAGTGGTGAAGACATGATACTGCCCACTATTCAACTGCTTCGGATTACTCTGATAACCCGACTGCTGCTGTTGATTCCCCTGATGGTTATAACCTCCCTGGTTGCCCTGGTTCCCTTGATTTCTATGTCCAGTTTGATTGCCTTGAAATCCTGAACCGGAGCTACCGCCTCCATAACCCGGCCCATGAAATCCACCTCCTGAACCGCTGGGCGGGCCATTGTCGTATTGAAACATATTGGAGTTCTTGAACTCTCGCATGATATAACAATCCTTCCAAAGATGTGAAGTTGGCCTCTCCTTCGTTCCATGCTTTGGACAAGGTTGATTTAACAGGCGCTCCAGATTGGGGCCTGAACCTCCACCCCTCTGGGGCTGTTTGCCCTTAAGATGCTGACCGTCATCCTGAGCATTGGTGTTAGCCACAAAGTCCAAACTATTGTATGCCTTGCGCTTACCATTGTTTCCATGACCTGCCGAGTTATGTTGCTGCCCCTTGGTGTTGCCGTTCTTCTTCCCTTTCCCCAGTTTGTCCTCCTCTGATTCAGGGTCTTTGGTATTATCTGAATCGGCATATTTAACCAAAGCGGCCATAAGCGTTGCCATATCATTGCAGTGACGTTTGGGCCTTCCTAACTTCTGTTTTAGCGGTAGAAACCAGCAATTGCCTTCCAATGTTAACACTGCTGTGTCCGCATTGATGTGATCCAATGAATGCAGAATAGCTGAGACCCGCTTCACCCAATGGGTTGTAGACTCCCCATCCTCTTGAACACAAGCGGCCAGGACCACAATCGACATAGGCTGCTTACAAGTATCCTTAAAATTCTGAATAAAATGGTGTTTTAACTCGGCCCATGATTCGACAGAGTTAACTGGTAAGCTCTTTAACCAAGTGCGAGCTGTCCCCTCAAACATCATGGTGAAGTATTTAGCGCACGCTGCTTCATCCACATCCAACATCTCCATTGCCATCTCATAACTTTCAACCCATGACTCTGGTTGCAAATCGGCGGTGTAATTGGGCACCTTATGAGGGCCTTTAAAATCGTTGGGCAGTCGCACATTACGTAAAGCGGGGGTGAGACACGGCACCCCTAAGGAACTGAAGATCACACCTGGCTCCACTGAAGTGGTAGGGTGAACAGAAGTAGGTTGACGAGCTGCATGCAGAGCTGCTAACTCGGCCTCTCGACGTGCACGACCATGATCCACCACATCCTGCGCATTAGCACCTCCACCAGCCGGGTTGTGCCCTCGCGGCGAGTTAAAGTGACGTGTACTGCTTGATACGGCCAGTTCATCCTCAATGTGCCTGCTGTAGCTCCGGCTTGGGGGGGTGGAATGAATCCTCTCGCGACTATGGGAATAAGCCTGTTGCTGGTTTAAAGCTGTTTGAAGGAGCTCTCTGGCCCGTCGTGCTTCAATCGTCACTGGTGACTCGCCATCGGTTGGGAGGGCTGCCAATCGTGAAGCGGTGGCCACAATGTTGTCCAACTGGTTGGAGTAATGCCCCGGGGGCGTCGGAACATACTGCGGCACAATGTTGTTTTGACGAGGTGGGTCCATCGCGCGCCTCTGAACCGGCGCTCCTGTTCCCGGTGCCTCCGTCCGGTTTAACACTGGCTGGTTACTGGTTCCTGCTCCTGGCATGTTGAAGAGATTTATTGGCTCATAACCCGGTGGGAGATGCGACCGATATCTTCCTCTCATGACTTCATCTAAGGCATTCTGATCCAGCCGAAGCCGGTAAGCCTGAGCTTCCAACTCGGCCCGTTCTGTAGCCATCCTAGCGTTCTCTGCTGCTAGGTCCGCTTTAGCCTGAGTTATCTGATCTTTCACCTTTGCAATCTTCGCATTGTGCTGATCCCGGGCTGCTGCGTCCACCTTCGCGGCCATCAATGTTGCCAAAGCGTCGAACAAATCAGACAGAACTTGAGCTTGAGGCGACGCAGAGCCCCCTACTCCCGCTAGCGTTGCTGTCGCTGAACCGGAGAGCATTGTCGCGACGGTTGATGAGTGGTGTGCTGATTGTGTACCGGCCATGAAGATAGCGACCCGGTTTGGCAGATCGAGGGGGTCCGGAATACTGTTGCCATCGGAACCCCCGCTAATCCGGCCGTCCTGCAACTGATACAACGATTCGGTCTCTCTAGTTGAAGACTCGTCGTCAGAACAGACAACGGTTTCTCCATCAGATGCCGGTCCATCCTCATATTCCGCTCCATGGACGACACCTACGAAAACATGCCTTGCTGCGGGCTGAACCGGGGAAGGGCTTGCCCATTGAGCCGTCTCAATGATGTCGGTGGAGGTGTCCGGCTCAGGGCCCGGTTCGCCGATCTTGCCGATGAAGACGTGAATCCCACCAAAGGGGACCCGGTACCCGTATTCGATTGAACCGGCCTCAGGACCCCATCCTGCGTCGTCGATGTAGAGCTTGCTGCGACGACTCTTCGTCATCCGGCCCACGGCGTATCCCTTGAGTCCATCAAAGCTTCCCTTCAAGAACTCGAAACCATCGTGCGATAGCCCCATGGTGGGCGCCAACTGTCGTGGGTTTGTCACGACAGATGTCCTTGTGAAAGGACTTAGTCATGGAGCCATCGCTATGGGTTAGCTTAAAGGGATTAAACCGGACAAGGGACACGGGGGATTTTATAGTAGTTCGGCCCCTTCGATGAAGGTAAAGCCTACGTTTAGTTGTGATTGGTATTGCTAGGGTTTCGATGACCAGGGAGCAAATCCGCTTTGCCTGGCTCTCGAGTTGTTGTCTGTCATCCCTAAACCGCTGTCGGGTCATCCCTTTATATACATAGGTTGACGCCCGCCGGTCTACAGAGTCCCGAGGCCAGATCATAAACGTGTCCGGCTTGGTCTCTATTCCTCTAACTTACAATACAAGTTACATGAAAGAGTCGGTTTACATCTACAGGCCTTTAACCCGCCTTTGGGCCTTGGGCCTTTGTAAAGAGCCTCCATCCTCACGTCTTCATGGGCTTCTATCTTCATGGAGCTAACCCGGCCACTCCTAGCTGGTTTACCTCTAGTAATCACATCCCCAACAATAGTCGTAGAAGCAATATTTGGCGAGACGACAACGATGCTACAATGGAGATCAAGGTGTCGCACTGGTGATGATGGTAATCATGACGGTGCTTTGGAGATGGAGATCAAAGGCACAAGATGATGATGGCCATATCATATCACTTATATTGATTTCATGTGATGTTTATCCTTTATGCATCTTATTCTGCTTGATTGACAGTAGCATTATAAGATGATCTCACACTAAATTTCAAGGTACAAGTGTTCTCCCTGAGTATGCACCGTTGCCAAAGTTCGTTGTGCCGAGACACCACGTGATGATCGGGTGTGATAAGCTCTACGTTCACATACAACGGGTGCAAGCCAGTTTTGCACACGCAGAAATACTCGGGTTAAACTTGACGAGCCTAGCATATGTAGATATGGCCTCGGAACACTGAGACAGAAAGGTCGAGCGTGAATCATATAGTAGATATGATCAACATAGTGATGTTCACCATTGAAAACTACTCCATTTCACGTGATGATCGGTCATGGTTTAGTTGATTTGGATCACGTGATCACTTAGATGATTAGAGGGATGTCTATCTAAGTGGGAGTTCTTAAATATGATTAAATGAACTTTAATTTATCATGAACTTAGTACCTGATAGTATTTTTCTTGTCTATGTTGTTGTAGATAGATGGCCCGTGTTGTTGTTCCATTGAATTTTAATGTGTTCCTTGAGAAGCAAAGTTGAAAGATGATGGTAGCAATTACACGGACTGGGTCCGTAACTTGAGGATTATCCTCATTGCTGCACAGAAGAATTACATCCTGGAAGCACCGCTAGGTGCCAAACCTACTGCAGGAGCTGAACCAGATTTTATGAACGTCTGGCAAAGCAAAGCTGATGACTACTTGATAGTTTAGTGTGCCATGCTTTACAGTTTAGAACCGGGACTTCAACGAAGTTTTGAACGTCATGGAGCATATGTGATGTTCCAGGAGTTGAAGTTAATATTTCAAGCAAATGCCCGGATTGAGAGATATGAGATCTCCAATAAGTTCTACAACTGCAAGATGGAGGAGAATAGTTCTGTCAGTGAACATATACTCAAAATGTCTGGGTATAACAATCACTTGATTCAACTGGGAGTTAATCTTCTGGATGATAGTGTCATTGACAGAATTCTTCAAGCACTGCCACCAAGTTACAAGAGCTTCGTGATGAACTATAACATGCAAGGGATGGATAAGACAATTCCCGAGCTCTTCGCAATGCTAAAGGCTGCGGAGGTAGAACTCAAGAAGGAGCATCAAGTGTTGATGGTCAACAAGACCACTAGTTTCAAGAAAAAGGGTAAAGGGAAGAAGAAAGGGAACTTCAAGAAGAACGACAAACAAGTTGCTGCTCAAGAGAAGAAACCCAAGTCTGGACCTAAGCCTGAGACTGAGTGCTTCTACTGCAAAGGGACTGGTCACTAGAAGCAGAACTACCCCAAGTATTTGGCAGATAAGAAGGATGGCAAGGTGAACAAAGGTATATGTGATATACATGTTATTGATGTGTACCTTACCAGAGCTCGCAGTAGCACCTGGGTATTTGATACTGGTTCTGTTGCTAATATTTGCAACTCGAAACAGGGACTACAGATTAAGCGAAGATTGGCTAAGCACGAGGTGATGATGCGCATGGGAAATGGTTCCAAAGTCGTTGTGATCGCCGTCGGCACGCTACCTCTACATCTACCTTCGGGATTAGTTTAAGACCTGAATAATTGTTATTTGGTGCCAGCGTTGAGCATGAACATTATATCTGGATCTTGTTTGATGCGAGACGGTTATTCATTTAAATCAGAGAATGATGGTTGTTCTATTTATACGAGTAATATCTTTTATGGTCATTGTCGGTGTCAAAATCGGCGGATCTCGGGTAGGGGGTCCCGAACTGTGCGTCTAAGGTCGATGGTAACAGAAGAAAAGGGACACGATGTTTACCCAGGTTCGGGCCCTATCTATGGAGGTAATACCCTACGTCCTTCTTGATTGATATTGATGAATACGAGTATTACAAGAGTTGAATTACCTCGAGATCATAATGGCTAAACCCTAGAGGTCTAGCTTGTATGGCTATGATAATGAATTCTCTCCCTCTCTGGACTAAGTCATCCGGTTTATATAAGCACTGGGAGGATCTAGGGTTACACAAAGTTGGTTACAAAGAAAGGAATCTACATATCCGGTCGCCAAGCTTTCCTTCCACGCCAAGGAGAGTCCCATCCGGACACGGGTACAGTCTTCGGTCTTCGTATCTTCATAGCCCATCAGTCCGGCCCATGGCTAACAGGCTAGACGCCCGAGGACCCCTTAGTCCAGGACTCCCTCAGTAGCCCCTGAACCTGGCTTCAATGACAAGGTATCCGACGCGTAGATCTGTCTTTGGCATTGCAAGGCGGGTTCCTCCTCCCGAACTGCCAAACAGTCTTCGGATGTACCGATGTCTCCGGACCTGTAACTCACACCACACACAACCGTAGAGAGAATATAATGTTTCACGAATCCAATCTACTGACAACTTTTTTATAACATGACATCTTGTCAAAGCAGAGATCGTGTCCCCTTATTGCGGGATTCTCATCAATATGGGCGTGGGAAACCCAACAGTGCCGTTTACACAGCCCTTGGGAGCAGGCGAATTTTAAGGCGCGTGGGGAGGCATTCTTTTCTCCACCCACGCCTTCTCTCTTCCTCTGCCCTTCCACTCTTGAGCTCCAGCGCCCGAGTTCTCATCGTCTCCGTCTCGAGAAAGCACTCAACCATGTACGGATCCGGAGGTCAAGGCAAGTGGATGGCCTCCTCCGTCCAGGAGGAGGACATTGCCGAGCTTCGGGCGGTCGGGTACCTGGCGAAGGGAATCGCCCACCGCTTCCATCCCAGGGACAAATCGTTCCCACGCCGAAGCCCAACGAGAGGGTATTATTTGTCCCCCATTTCTTCCGCAGGTTAGGATTTCCACTCCACCCCTTCGTCCGCGGGCTGATGTTCTACTATGGGATAGACTTCCACGATCTATCCGCGAACTCCCTTCTCAACATATGTGGCTGGAGGTCTTCAACATAATGCCGAAGGTGGTGGATGGCCAACACGCGGAGTGTGGAGGCGCCATGGTTAACAAGCTAGCCAATGTCTCCTGGCCGGAAGGCACTTTCATGGAGACTGTAAAGGAATGGCAGAAACATTGGTTCTATATCACAGAGCCCCGCAGCACCACCTGGGCCGCAACTGCTGAATTCAACTATGGCGCTCCCATGCGAGTCACCTCCTGGGTCGAGATGGACCCGAACTAGTGTTCGTCAGACGAGCTAACGGTGCTGCAGACGTGCATTCAAAGCATGATGGATAGAGATATCAAACTCGTCGATATAATCCAGGTGATGCTAGTTCGCCAGATTCTTCCATGCCAAAGCCAAAGCCGCCCTCTCTGGGAGTTCAATCCAAAGAAGCACCATACCCCGAAGAGGCTCTTCGAAACCACTCACAAAGATGCCTGGAGGTTGCTTTTTAAGGGAAATGAAACTCCGCTAGCCAAAGATTCGGACCGTGGGCATGACATCAACCACCTCGCCAACGAGGTATATCATTCTTACTGCATCCCTTACTTGTTTGTTTCAAGGATGAGGTCTAAGCCTTTATTATCATGGCTTCTTCAGGAGTGGATGGAGAAGGCGAAGCTGATCCAATGTTCGGCTCCGCTGCCAGAAGAACAGGTCATCCCGCCTTTAGCGAAGATACTAGTGCCGGTGCCCTATAAGGTGCCAGAGAAGAAAGCCACCGGGAAGGCCAAGGGAGATTCGGACGCGACGTCTGAAGATAAGACCCGCTCCTCCGCCACCGAAGACGGCGACGATGAAGAGGAGGAGGAGAACAACCCTCCCCCTGATGAGGTGAGGAAGAAGAGGGCGGCCTCGGCGAATCTGGAGGCGGAGACGTCCAAGAAAGGGAAGAGCTCCCTTGCGGATAACACCGTGTGGGATGCTGACAGTATTCCAGAGAGACGCCCCCGCACTAAGCCTCAGGCCGCATCGTAAGTGCTAGAATCCATATCCGCCCATAAACCAAGTCTTTCCTCTTCGTTGTATTGATATAATCAGTTATGCTATTGAAGTCCAGCCCACGAGAGTTCCCAGCGATCCTCATCACGAGGTTCGCTGGACTCAAAGGCGAAGGCCAGCGATTCACCGTCGGTCGCTCACTCCCCCAAGGCCAAGGACGATGCAGAGGTGCTGTCCCAAAGGATTGTTCCAGGCGGGAGAGAGGCTCAGGAGGCGCCAGAAGGCGAAACCCCCGTCGTCGGACACCAGGGGAGTCAATCCCCATGGATACTGGCAGGGAGGGCCGTATTCAGTTCGGCCCTCAACCAGACTCGATTCTGGAGTCCGATGCGGCTCCGGAATCCGGCAGGCAAACTCCTTCGAAGGAAGGGGATGCCTATTTCCTCGGTGACCCCTGTCCAACCAAAGGCACCGGATAATCTGCTGGAAGCGCTGCGAGGTGCTTCCATTGTGGATGAGCACCGTGTCCTTTTGGGCACGGTAATTGAAAGGGTTCAGTCCGCCAAGAGCGTACTAACTAAAGCCTGCAGCAGCCTGTTGACAGGTTTTGAGGTAAGTGGCGCAAAAAGGAGAAAATCCCAATATAGACAGTAGCCCCTGAGACACCGTCCGGTGTTCGGGAAGAAAAAACCCGAAGAAAGGATCCATCTCCTATTGCAGGAAACTAACTAAATTTGTCTGAAATGTATGCACAGGTGTCGCTGCTAGCCGCGACCTTGCATACTGCCGAAGTCTCCGGACTGAAGCGGAAACTGGCGGAGGTCGAGGAGGAGCTGGGCCAGGTGAAGAGGCAGCTCCAGGAAAAACAAGGTAAGTAATAACCTATTATGTATTCAAAAAAGGGAAAGTGATATGCAATGACCGAAATACCATGATGTGAACAGAGGCGACGACCGAGGTCGAAGCCCTGAAGGCATCCCTGGTCGAAGCCGGGGGGAAGGCTGTCAAGGAGCAGGCCGCCCATAAGAGGCTCAATGCCTGGGTTAACGAAGTCCAACAGGAGCTCCAGGACATGGTGAGGAAGTGCGAGACCTTGGAGCACAATGCGTCGGCTCAAGAGCCCAAACTCGCCAAGGCTCGTAAGAGTGCGGAGACGGCCCAGAGTGAAGCCCAGGGAACCCTCCAGGAGATCCAGGAGGCTAGGAAGATCGCAGCGGGTAAGGCATTCAATATGCAAACCAAGAATGTGAAGAGGAAATATCTTTTACTGACCCGGATTCAGAGTTCTCCAGGGGCTTTTGTTGATCTGTCACACAGTGTGACCGCCGCCGCTGAATTCTTCCGAGCCGAAGAAGGGGGCTCCTCGGAGAAGCTATTCTGGTCGCAATATCTTGCATCGGAACATCCGGTGCCCTTCAGCGATCAGCTAAAACAGTTGGTCGAGCTGCACAGGGTGGCCGAACTGGCCATGAAGGATTTAATAATCCAGTTGTGGCCAGCCGAAGCTATACCCAGCAGTTACTTCGGCCTCATGAATAGGCTGGTTGATGCCTGTCCTTGACTTGACGTCATCAAGCAGTCCATCTGCATTGAAGGTGAGTGTCTTGCCTTCTCCTATGTCAAGGTCTGGTGGGCGAAGATGGACGCCGTCAAGTTGGTGACCGAGGGGCTGCCTGAAGGCAAGGAGCACCGCACACCCGAGCGATACTTTGGCGATGTCTTGGAAGGGTCTCGTATTGTTGCGGATCATTGTGCAAAAGACACTATCTTTGAGTGAATGTATTCGAGCTCCCCCTACCTTGTATGATGAAACAAAGTGATTCTGCAATATAATGTTGGTTATGTTTTTAAATTTTTACTTCCTGTGCGGCCATGTTGTACAAAATCTGAGGGTTAACCAGTCATCGGCTTCTGCCCCCATGTAGGTAGTACGGGGGTGTTCAGGATGGAATCTAAACAATCTTGATCCAATTAGATGGTCATTGAAGGAGTTGTTTAGCGCAACGAACCAGGCAACCAGACTATGCGGCTGTAACGCCCTCACTTAGCCATAGGAGTGCGACAATAAAAACATGGGCGCAGCCCCTAGTATCCGAACTAGAGTGCTATAAGCGTCTAATCGGGAAGTACCAATCCTTCGCATAATGCGGAAGAAATCTCCAATGATTTGCAACCTCCGAACAGCTGACCAACTCTCGCCGCATCATGACAGTCAGTTTTTGTCTTTCTCTACTGAGGTGCTCCTTTGGATAAACCAAGGCACAATCGCAGTAGTTCTCCCTTTACTACCTTAGCCGATATAGCTGAACATAAGGTAGCAAGCATAGGAGCCGGGCGACCCAACTATTGACCAAAGACATGATTCGGAGCCAATGCATATAATGCTAAATTCGGGGTGCCGAACTATACTTGTAAAAAGTGTTCGGACTTTTGTTGTCGTAATGTGGGGTGCTATGTAGCCCCTGGCAAACATCAAGTGTACCAAAGTGTACGGGTGCTACCTGATAGGGTTATCCATAGGAGAGCTGAAAAAGAGAAAGAAAACAGAAAAGGTACAAAGGTAAAAAGCTGGAGTCCTACAGCTCAGCCGCAAACTATTCTCATTGTAATTTAATTAGCACGTCAAGGCGCATTGATACAGGTAGTGCGATAAGCAACATGCTATTTGACATGCCGAAACCAAGGGAGAGCTACATGTGGGTCCTGAAAAATAGTTAGAGTTATCGTTAACGGAATCACCTAAAAAGTCCCCCATATGTCTGCGTTTCTCGTCATCTTGGTGTGTTTATCCTTCAAGAGGACCGTTGACCAGACCACCAGATGGTGCCTGTGGGATTGAGACCTGAAGAGGAAAGAAGTAAAAGTGAAAGTATGTGTGTATCCAATGTCGGTTGAGCCGTACTATGGACCACAAGCTACCTATGCCTCCGTTGATGCCCATGGGATTTTCAGTGTGTAGTTATGTACGCGCGGCACGAATGCCACCACTTGATCGGGACTGAGACGAAGGCCGGATTGCTAGTCGAGCTCCTGACGAGCCGAGCTCTCCTGCTGTAGAGTAGTTTGGACACTCTTAACGGTGTCCGTGGGTTCAGCAGCCGAATTAAGGTTCTGCTCGAGAAGGCCGCTCTGTACTTCTGCTGCTAAGGCAGCTGTGTGCTCTTCTGTACGGAGGGAGCGTTCTGTGTTTCCATTGACTGTTATGACGCCACGTGGACCGGGCATCTTGAGCTTGAGATAAGCATAGTGTGGTACTACGTTGAATCGAGCAAACACAGTTCATCCGAGCAGTGTGTGATAGCCGCTGCGGAAGGGGACGATATCGAAGATTAGCTCCTCGCTTCGGAAGTTGTCCGGAGATCCGAAGACAGCCTCTAGTGTGATTGAGCCCGTACAGCGGGCCTCTACACCTGGTATGACTCCTTTGAAGGTAGTCCTGGTGGGCTTGATCCGAGATGGGTTAATGCCCATTTTTCGTGTTGTATCCTGATAGAGCAGATTGAGGCTGCTACCTCCGTCCATAAGGACGCGAGTCAGGTGGAACTCGTCAATTATTGGTTCTAGGACCAGTGCGGCTGAGCCACTATGACAGATATTGGTCGGATGATCCCGGCGATCAAAAGTGATCGGGCATGATGACCAAGGATTAAATTTTGGGGCGACTGGCTCTATCGCGTAGACGTCCCTGAGTGCACGCTTGCGCTCCCTCTTGGGGATGTGGGTAGCGTATATCATGTTCACCGTTTTGACCTAGGAAACTTCTTCTATCCCCCTGTGTTCGCTTGCGGGGGCTCTTCATCGTCGTCCTCGCTTTGCGATCCCTTTTCCCTGTTTTCGGTGTTTAATTTGCCGGCCTGTTTAAAAACCCAGCAATCTCTATTTGTATGATTGGGTGGCTTGTCTGGGGTGCCATGAATCTGGCACGGACGATCAAGTATGCGGTCCAAGCTGCATGGGCCTGAATTGTTCTTTTGGAACGGCTTCTTCCGCCGACCGGACTTAGAGCCCCAGAATCCGGCATTGACTGTCGTGTCCTCGGTGTTATCACTGTTGTTTCGTCGCTTGTATCTGTTGCGTCAAGACTTGTCTTTGCTAGTTTTAGCTTCATGGGTGCCGGCGTCGCTTGCATTGTTTTTGCTACGGCCAACCAACTATCCTCCCCGCATAAAAGCGGGTCATGAGTGCCATGAGGGCTGCCATGGATTTTGGCTTTTCTTGGCTGAGGTGGCGAGCGAGCCATTCGTCGCGGATGCTGTGTTTGAAGGATGCTAGGGATTCGGCGTCCGGACAATCGATGATTTGGTTCTTTTTAGTTAAGAACCTAGTCCAGAATTTCCTGGCGGACTTTCCAGGCTGTTGAACTATATGGCTTAAGTCATCAGCGTCCGGATGTCGAACATATGTACCTTGGAAGTTGAGGGAGTCCTGGATTAGGGGGTCTCCGGACAGCCGGACTATATCCTTTGGCTGGACTATTGGACTAGGAAGATACAAGATTGAAGACTTTTTCCCGTGTCCGGATGGGACTCTACTTGGCGTGGAAGGCAAGCTAGGCAATACGGATATGGATATCTCCTCCTTTGTAACCGACCTTGTGTAACCCTAGCCCCCTTCGGTGTCTATATAAACCGGAGGGTTTTAGTCCGTAGGACAACATACAATCATATCATAGGCTAGCTTCTAGGGTTTAGCCTCTCTGATCTCGTGGTAGATCAACTCTTGTAATACTCATATCATCAACAATCAAGCAGGACATAGGGTATTACCTCCATCAAGAGGGCCCGAACTTGGGTAAACATCGTGTCCCCTGCCTCTTGTTACCATCCTCCTTAGACGCACAGTTCGGGACCCCCTACCTGTTGGAGTAATGGGTCACGGGTAGGATAACCCGAGGCCCATAGCCTTTCAAGACTTGGGGCTGACTGCGCCCCTCAAGACACGGACGAAGAGCCGGCTTCGGGAGGGCGGCTGAAGGAACGGCCGGCTGCCCATAAGCGTCCGAGTCCTGTGGATGAGATCAAGACCGTCTAACTCTGACTAGCGGCTTCCGGAGTCGCCGGCCGCGGGAAGTTGGCCCACGACGTCAACGAAGCCCAGGCCCTCATCAGGGGGGATGGGACAGGGTGTGGCGACAGTGAAGCCCACTCCCTCCCCTTTTTCCGGGGGATGGCCAGAGCACAGTGCGTCGTACCAGTGGAGATCTTCGTCCGGCACAGCACTATGCCATGCCATCCTTGACGCCAGCAACAGTGGGCGGAGTCCTGTACCCACGACGTCTGACAGTACGATCCACGGAAGACGGGCCCCACCAGTCAGTGAGAGTCCAGAAGACGGCGAGAGAGCCCCAAGTCGGACCAGTAGGGAACCGGCCTCCGGGAATCGGCCTGCCCCTCCTACTGGTTTCCCGCGCCATTAACCAGACGAGACAGGGAGTGGCTACAGTAATCATCTGCCAGGCGGCAGGACTGTAGCCACGACCCCATGACCAAGCATGCGTCACTAGATGCATGACTACAGTAATCAGCAGCCGGCAGGACCAACCAGCGGCGGGAGCGGCCTGTCGGCTCTGTACCCGGCCACTCGGCTGGGCCCACCAATCGGCGGGCCCCAGCAGTCGGCAGGAGGGCCCGCAGGCGAAGAGACTGACAATTGGGCCCTGCGTCCCTACAGTTTACCATTGTACCCCCCGAGGGTAGGCTTATATAAACCCCCCGGGGCACCCATGCAAAGGGCCCCGATTCATTAGAACTAGACCAGACCTTAGAGAAGAGGGAGAGCCAGCCTAGCCTCATCCTGTCCACAGATACAGCTCGAGGAGCACCTTTGTACTCACTTTGCCTTAGTGATCATGCGGAGACCCCGCAGAGCAGGACTAGGGGTGTTATCTCCTAGGAGAGCCCCGAACCTGGGTAAAGTACGCCGGCGTTCGTGTCTACGCCTCATCCCGCTTCCAGGCACCGGCGACGTTCTACTCGCCCCCACCATGATAAGCCATCCATTGGCATATGTTGCACCCAACCCCCGACATTTGGCGCCTACCATGGGGAAGGTGCACCGTCGTCCGGAGACCTATTCTGGACGGGAACCCTTTTCCTCCCTGGCGAGCGCAGCCAGCTCGGCACGCCAGACGGAGTCTGCGCTGATGCGCTGCATGGCGCTGAAATCGCCTGCGCGGCCAGTTGCCTCACCGATCTTGTAGGCAAGGTCCGCCTCTCCGACGAGCCCACATCCGACACGGGCACAGGCGGCCCCGAGAGCCTCCTCACGGGCCTCCTCGATCAACTCCACGTCGCCAGCGAGCAAGCTGGGGACTTGGAGTCCTTAGGCTCCACCGATCCGATGTTGGTTGACTCTGACACCGTGTCGCTTGACACATTCCCCACAAACGTGGTGGTCTATGACAAGCCGCTTCCTTGCGCGGAGAGCGGCGGAAGCACCATCACGGAAGTGCTTGTCATCGATCATGGCGAGCACTCCGGCGGGGGTGATTATGACCCGCTCCACGCGGTGCTGCAAGACCTGGCAGCGCCCATCCCTGAAGATGCCGACGCCGAGACGCTGGAGGCACGCCGCCTTTAGCTAGTCAAAGGCGCCAAAAAGCTGGCCAGTGTAAGACGCCTGTCAGAAGCCTACCAGCGCGAGATGGACCGCGCTGTTGGCGGCACGCCGGCTGCGGCCGGGCCTAGCCGCCTTGGCACAGTCCAGCAGCGCGGCGCGGCTATCGCCGATCCGTTCGGGGCGAATCACCCCGTTTACGCCACGCCTACAGAGAACATTCGAGCTGCCCAGGCGGCGGCGGACGAGCTGGGCAAGTTCGAGGGCGAAGAACGATGCTTGATGATGGAGCGCGTGCAGCAACTTCTTGACGTGGCCGCTGAGCAGAACGAGGCCAGCGGCCATACTGATGCGCCGCGCCAACGGAATGACAACCTGCTTCCGCGTCGAGACCAAGGCACGGAGTCTCGGACGCCAACTGGCGGCTTCGGCGGAAGAAAAGACAAGGAGCCGGCTGCCAGCCGCAGTCGGACTCGCATCACCATAGAGCGCGACCGAGACGGTCGCCCAAGAACAGTGGAACGACGGGATGACTGTCAGCCTCCTCCCCCTCGGAGGGAAAGGCGAGTTTCCCCGCTGCCTGTTGATCACTCGATGCTCGGCGACCGCCTTGGCCGCCGAGAGGGAGTCGGAGAGAACGACGCCCGCCACCGGATCGACCGTCTCCATCGATCCCTGGCGCTTGAAGAAGAAGATGAGTTGGGTCCAGCGTGCTTCGGCCCCCGCATCCGAGACGAGCCCTTTCCCAAAGGGTTCACGCTCCCCAGAGACACACCCAAATACACCAGCTCCGTGAAGCCGGAAGACTGGCTGGTCGACTACTCCATGGCCGTCAGCATAGCAAACGGCAACAAGCGTGTTGCAGTGAAGTACGTTCCGCTCATGCTCCAAGGCACGGCCCGGACTTGGATAAATAGCTTGAGGCCCCGCAGCATCAACAGTTGGGTCGACTTCACCGAAGCCTTCGTCCGCAACTTCACCAGCACGTACAAGCGGCCTCCCAAGCCCCGCCAGCACTCCTTATGTGTGCAGGGCCCCAGCGAGTCAACCTGCGACTACCTCACGCATTGGGCCGAGCTTCGCAACTCCTGCGAAGGCATGCATCAGGTGCAGGCCATCGAGTACTTCACCATGGGATGCCGAGAGGGCACCCTCCTCAAGCACAAGCTTCTCTGTGATGTGCCGGAAACCCTCGATGAGCTGCTGATCATAGCAGGCAAGTACGCCACGACCGACTCCTCCATGAAGACGGAAATTCAAGTCAGCGCAACCGGCAAAGTGGCTCCTCAGGCTCCCCGAACCTCGGCCGGAGACACCAGTCGGTGTCAACCAGAGAACGACCATAAGCGCAAAGCCCCACCGCCGACTTCCACCAGCCGGCAGGTGGCGACAATCGAAAATCAGCAGCCAGAAGGCCAACCCCTGCCCAAGCGCCAGAAGGGCGGCAAGTCCAACTAGCAGCCGACTTTCTCATATGAGCAGACTCTGGATGGACCTTGCAAGTTCCACAGTGGTGCGAAGCCGTCCAACCACACCACTCGGAAATGCCACTGGCTCACTAGGATAGCCAAGGGAGATGGGCTTTTGCCTCCTCCACCTACGGTGCAGCCGCCTCCTCTGCCCCAGCAGCCGGCGGTTAGACCAGTCGGCGTAGTACAAGACGAGTACCCCAGAAGAGCAGGGAGCATACGTCGTGTTCACCAGTGTGGCCGACGATCGACGCAGCAGGCGACTGCAGCAGGAGGAGGTGAATGCAGTAGCAACTGACACCCCAGAGTTCATGCACTGGTCTGAGAAGCCCATCAGCTGGAGCCGAGCTGACCACCCAGAAGTAATGCCCAAACCCGACTCCTACGCTTTGGTTTTGGACGCCACCTTTGCCACGGATAAGCGAGCTGCTCGCTTTTCCAGAGTCCTGATAGACGGCGGCAGCAGCATCAACATCCTGTACAGAGACACCATGGAGAAGTTAGGAATCAGTCAGAGGCAACTACAGTCCAGCCGGACGGTGTTCCACGGAATAGTTCCTGGCCTTTCCTGCTCGCCAATCGGCAAGATCTTGATCGATGTCCTCTTCGGAGACAAAGATCATTTCCGTCGAGAGTCGATATGGTTCAAGGTGGTGGACCTAGAGAGCCCATACCATGCGCTTCTTGGCTGGCCAGCCCTGGCCAGGTTCATGGGCTTCCCCCACTATGCCTACCTCAAAATGAAGATGCCGAGTTCCATGGGGATCCTCACCATAAATGGCGACTACAAGAAGTCGTCCGCCTGCGCGTCAGAGAGCAGTCGGCTGGCCGAGTCCCTCGTGATCGCAGCTGAGAAGCGGCTGCTAGATCGAGTTGTGGCAATGGCAAGCAAGCAGCCATAGATGCCGCCTGACCCCAGAGAGTCGGAAGCTGAGGGCTCGTTCAAGCCGGCCAAGGAAACAAAGAAGATACCTTTGGACCCAGAGCACCCAGAGCGGTACGCTGTCGTAGGCACCCACCTTGACAACAAATAGGAAGGCAAGCTCGTCGATTTCCTCTGTGAGAATCGAGACATGTTCGCATGGTCCCCCAAGAACATGCCAGGTGTCCCGACGGAATTCGCCGAGCACAAATTACACGTCTGATCTGATGCCAAACCAGTCAGACAGCCTTTGCGCCGCTTGTCAGAGGAGAAGAGGAGAGTTGTTGGAGAAGAGATAGGCCGGCTGCTTGCAGCCGACTTCATCATGGAAGTATTCTTCCCAGAATGGCTGGCCAACCCGGTCTTGGTACTGAAGAAGAACAAGCAATGGCGAATGTGTATTGATTACACTAGCCTCAACAAAGCATGCCCCAAGGACCAGTTCGCTTTGCCAAGGATTGACCAAGTGATAGACTCCACAGCCGGATGCGAGCTGTTGAGTTTCCTGGATGCGTATTCAGGGTATCACCAGATCAAGTTGAACCCGACCAACAGGCTGAAGACCGCCTTCATCACGACGTTTGGAGCTTTCTGCTACCTAACCACGACGTTCGGCTTAAGGAACGCCGGCGCCACCTTCCAACGATGCATGCAGAAGTGCCTCCTCAAGCAGCTCGGCATAAATGCTCATGTTTACGTGGACGACGTGGTGGTAAAAACGGAGAAGCGTGGAACACTGCTGGAGGACCTCAAAGAGACCTTCGAGAACTTGCGCCGATTTTAGATCAAGCTCAACCAGGAGAAGTGCGTCTTCGGAGTACCAGCCGGCCAGCTCCTTGGCTTCTTGGTCTCCGAACGTGGCATAGAATGCAACCCTGTGAAGATCAAGGCAATTGAAAGGATGGAGGTACCCAGCCAACTGCTGGACGTACAAAAATTCACCGGCTGTTTGGCGTCCATCAGCCGATTCATTAGTCGGCTGGGCGAGAAGGCTCTTCCCCTGTACCAACTCATTAAGAAAACCACTTTTTCGAGTGGAACCACAAGGTAGATGAAGCATTTTTTCAACTAAAGAAGATGCTGACTACTCCACCTGTCCTGGTGGCTCCGACTCCTAAGGAGCCCATGCTCCTCTACATCGCCGCCACCAGTCGAGTGGTCACCACAGTCATTGTAGTAGAACGCAAGGAGGAAGGCAAAGCACTACCAGTTCAGAGACCAGTATATTATTTGAGTGAAGTACTGTCGACCTCCAAGCAAAACTACCCTCACTACCAGAAGATGTGCTATGGTGTGCATTTTGCCGCCAAGAAATTGAAGCCTTACTTCCAAGAACATCCAATCACTGTGGTCTGCACGGCTCCTCTAGCCGAGATCATCAGCAGCCGAGATGCTTCGGGATGAGTGGCCAAGTGGGCCATAGATTTGGCCCCCTACACCATCTGCTACCAACCTCGCACTGCCATCAAGTCAAAAGCGCTGGCCAACTTCCTCGTCGGCTGGGCCGAAACCTAGTATCTACCGCCAGCGCCCGACTCCACCCATTGGCGAATGCATTTCGACGGCTCCAATATGCGCACCGGCTTGGGAGCCGACATCGTCCTCACCTCTCCTAAGGGCAACAAGCTCAAGTATGTGCTGCAAATCCATTTTGCCGCCTCCAACAACGTCGCCGAGTATGAGGCACTCATTCACGGGCTCAGGCTAGCCAAAGAGCTCGGCATTCGCCGGATCCTGTGTTATGGTGACTCCGACTCGGTGGTCCAGCAGTCGTCAGGTGATTGGGACGCCAAGGACGCAAACATGGCAAGCTACCGCTTCCTCGTACAACAAATCAGCGGATATTTTGAGGGGTGCGAGTTTCTCCATGAACCAAGAAACAACGACGACCAAGCAGACGCCCTGGCGCGAATCGGCTACACCCGTCAGGCGATACCGTCCGGCGTCGCCCTCCAGCGCCTCCTCAAGCCGTCCGTCAAGCCATCACCGGAGTCAGACTCCATCTTCATGACGACTCCTCCAGAAGTAGCCGGATCCGACTCAAGAGCCCCCGCGGACGGCACGAGCATTCCGGCGGATGGCACGGGAATCGTGGTAGTCGCACCCAGCTCGGGGACTGTAGTAAGCGGCGGGGAGACTTCAGAGCTCGGCCCAGAGACTTCAGAGCCCGGCCCGGGGACTAAGCCAATCCGCCCGGGGACTTCGTCAACACAACAAGCGGCTGCCGACTCCAGCCCGTCACCCCCCAGCCTAGCCGCCCTCGTCCAAGTCGCAGTCTTGGCAGTTACAGAAATTGCAGCACCTTCATGGGCCCAGCCCATCCTAAATTTCATGGTAAACAAAGAGCTGCCAACTGACGAGATCTCGGCTCGGCAAGTACAACGTCGGGCGGCAACATACGCCATCATAAATAGAGAGCTCGTAAGGCGCAGCATCACTGGTATTCACCAGCGATGTGTGGATCCAGAGCAAGGCCAAGCAATCCTCAAAGACATCCATCAAGGCGAATCTGGCCACCATGCGGCTTCGAGAGCGCTCGTCGCCAAAGCTTTCCGCCATGGCTTCTTCTGGACGACTGCTCTTGAAGACGCCAAATCTTTGGTCCAAAAATGCAAGGGGTACCAGAAGTTCCGCTCTAAGCCTCATCAGCCGGCTTCGGCACTCAAAACTATTCCTATTGCCTGGCCCTTTGCTGTTTGGGGCCTTGACATGGTCGGACCATTCAAGATGGCACAGGTGGTTTGACTCATTTACTTGTCGCAGTAGACAAGTTCACCAAGTGGATAGAAGCAAAACCAATCAAGAGTTTAAATGGTCCGACTGCTGTGACCTTCATCTCCGACATCACAATTCGGTATGACATACCGCACAGCATCATCACCGATAACGGCACAAACTTTGCCAAAGGTGCTTTGGCCCGTTTCTGCGTGACGCAGGGCATCCGACTGGACCTAGCGTCTGTTGCCCATCCGCAGTCCAACGGCCAGGTAGAGCGAGCAAATGGCCTAATCCTATCCGGCATCAAGCCTCGGCTGATCGAGCCTCTGGAGCGCTCGGCAGGCTGCTGGTTTGATGAGTTGCCAGCCGTCCTCTGGAGCCTGCGCACGACTCCAAACAAGTCAAGCGGCTTCACGCCCTTCTTCCTCGTCTACGGCGCCGAAGCCGTCATCCCAACGGACATAGAGTTCGACTCCCCTCGAGTCAACCTGTACACCGAGGAGGAAGCAGAGGAAGCACGTCAAGACGGCGTCGATCTGCTGGAAGAGGGCCGGCTGTTGGCACTCAGCCGGTCCAGCATCTACCAGCAGATCTTACGCCGATACTGCAATCGGAAGGTCAAGCCACGATCTTTCCAAGAAGGAGACCTTGTGCTTCAGCTGATTCGGCGAACAGCTGGCCAGCACAAGCTCTCAACACCTTGGGAAGGCCCCTTCATCATCAGCAAGGTGTTGGGCAATGACTCCTACTACCTGATCGACGCTCAGAAGCCCCGAGCACGCAAAAGAGACGACTCCGGCAAAGAGACGGAGCGGCCATGGAACGCAAATCTCCTTCGAAGATTTTACATTTAATGCAGTATGTATCACGCTACCTTTTGTATTAAAATACGAAGACTTCTGGCCCCTCGAGAAGATCTCAGGGACTGCCTTCTTTTATCTATATGATAAAGAGTTATGCCTACGAATATGTTATTCTTCATTATGCCACTTGGCACCGGGTTTGACTAGTCAGCCCGGGGACTCGCCGACTTGAGCTATGAAACAACTTCCTGCAGCTGGACAAGTAATGTGTGGCACTTAAGCTGTCTCTTGTTAGAAGCCACAGATCGCAGAGCGACTGTCCGGCGAACAGGAGTAAGGTAGAATGGGTGCCCATATGAAAAATGGCTAGGGACTCAAATCTCGCTCATAGCTTAGGGACGATTTTCAATCCTTTACAACCGAATCTTTAGCAGCCGGCTTGCCATTTCCTAAATTAACTTGCTAAAAACTCTAAAAGGCTAAGTACTTGCCTTCCCAAAGAAGCCAAGTATTTGATCTAGCGGTAGTCCGCAGAGCGGCTGTCCGACTAGCAAAACGACAACTAAGGGAAGGGGGCAAAGGAAAAAGTCAAAGAGCAAAGAGCAAGAAAAGATAGAATATGGATAAATATTTACATAAAAATGCCCTTGGCCGAATCATCAAGCAAAAGTTCAAGATACACCCAGTGGGTGGAATTGTGCAAAATAACAAGTTCATCGAGACTACTAAGCAGGTAAAACAAAGATAAAGTGGCAGCCTAGGAAGCCGCAGACGGACTCGGAGGACCGGAGGGGTCGGCGGTGCTAGTTGCCGGGGCAGTCGGCTGGTTGGTCTCCACCTGATCACCTCTGGCGATAGCTGGCTCAGTTGGGCGCGGCTCGTTGCTAGAGGCGCGGTCGGGCTGGGGCTGGCCGTCTGCCTCGACCTCTGGCGCCTCCTCCTCTTCTCCCTCCTCCTCCTCACCTTCCTCTTCGCCACTGGAGTCGATCACCTCCGCCGAGTCCTCGCCGTCGTCTGGGTTCAGCCCGAACCACTCCAGCGGCGCCTCCTCGCCGTTCTCAGCCCGCTCTGGGACGAAGACGCTGGTATCAGTGTACTCAGCTATTGACGTGGCATGCTTGACAAGGTCGTCCTCCACCGTTGCCAGCTCCTCCTGAGCTTCCAGCCGGAACGTGGCTAACTGGGCTAAACTCAGCCCAGGATACCATGCCTTGGCGAATTCTATAGCCCGGCGGGCTCCAACCCGGGCTGAAGAGCCCTTCCAGGCCTCAAGACGGCCGGCTGCCACCTCCAACCAGTCAGCAGTCCGACTGGGGGTGCGTGGCGCCTGCATGTCCGGCCACAGGGCGGCAATCGCCTAAGCGCCGACACGTTGAAGCCGGCGTAGCATCCGGTGGGTTGGCCAAAGATGGGCCTCGATGCTTCACGGTCAGCCTCGATGGCTTGATTGGCGGCATCAGAATGGCCAGGGAAGAAGTCTGCTAAGGAAGAAGAGCAAAGAAACAAAGTTAAAAATTTAAGGCCGACTCGACTAGCAGTCGGCAGCCCGGAAAAGGAAACAAGTGGAAGCTCACCATCGACAAGATCTTCGATTGCTTGGAAGCCGGAGACCAGCGTCGCCTCCTTGTCAGTCCAGGAGGAGCGCTCAGACACAAATTCAGCGAGAAGGGCGGTCTCCTTGTCCTCGGCCTCCATCTGGGCCCTCAGGAGCAGCTCCTTCTGCTCCGCCAGCTGCGTAGCCAGCCGGTCGCGCTCCTCCGTCAGCCGGCCGCACTCCTCCTCCCTGACGCGCAGCACGGTTTTGACTTCGCCCAACTGCTGCTGAAGGGCGGCGTTGGCCTCTGAAAAAGGAGGGGGAGGGATGGCAGTCGTCTGCAAAGAAGAAAGGTCGCCAGGGAGATCCGGCGCGACTACTCAGCAGTCGGCCTGAATCTCAGGGACTACAACCCGCGGGTGCGCCAGCGCGCCCTCGCAGAGAAAGAAGAAAACTCACCCCGGCTGTCTGACAAGTCGGCGGTCCGCTTGGCCAGCTCCTCAACATTGGCGTTGAAGGAGGTCACGCGAAGATTGTGGTAATCCTGCATCAAAATTTCAGAAAAAAGCATTGGTACTTGGAACTCGCCGATTAGAGTTCCGAACCGCCTGCTCAACAGCCGGCCCGAAACTCAGGGACTACACCCAGTGGGTGCACTAGCGCGCCCCCACAAAGAAAAAACAAGGAAGCAAAGCAAAGAAAGGATGCGTACCCGGATGGCCGTTCGTGACGCCAAGTATGCCTTGGTGCACTCCTTGATGGCGTCGCCCTCGGCCCGGAGCTTGGCTTGGACGTCCAAGAGCGCCCGGTTCAACGGGCCCGTCCCGCCTCCCCGCACCTACCAGGTGGGCGCGGCGCTCGACACCTCGGTGTCCGGGATCGAGGAGCTCGCAGCGTCTCCAGAGGACGCGGCGCTGAGGCTGCCTTCGCAAGACGGCGGCACGTCGGCGTACTGACCTCGAGGGTCAGGCCCGTCGCCGCCGCACCTCCGGTTGGTGGCACTGGCAGGTCCGTCGGTTGTCCGCCTGGCGCACCTTTGGAGGGTTGCGGTGGCGGCACAATGACCTCCGGCGTGGTGGTGACGTCGGCGTCCCTCTCCATGACCGGGTTCTCGTCACCGGCTTCCCCAGTCTACGCCGAGAACTCCGGTGGCGGTGGTGCGGAGTTCAAGGGGACGACAAACACTGCCGACTGGTGGCGTGCGGCTTCCTCCGCGCTCTTATTCTCCGCATTGGCGGCCTCGGCTTCCGCCAACTTCTTCAGAGCGGTGGCCTCTGCCTTGTCGGCTTCTGCCTTCTTCAGGCGGGCGGCTTCCCGCGCCTCACGCGCCTCCCGCGCGTTCTGCTCCGTCGCCTCCCGGAGGTCGGCAGCGGGATTAATCCGCCGGGTGGTGGAGGAGGTCTCCGCCGACTTCACGACGGAGCCGGCAGCCGACTTCTCAAGAGAGAGAGGGGCCCTAAAGCCGGGAAGCAAAGTAAAGAAATTTCAGACAGACTCAATAAAGAAATATGAAGGTACGAAGGGAGGTGGTACTTACGCTGAAATAAGTTGCGGCGTCTTCACCACCTTGCGGAAGCGGTTGGCCTTTGCGGCCGCCTCGTCCCGCTTGGTCGCCGCGGCTGAGCCCTTGGGCTTCTTCGGCCTGCTGCCAAACAGGCTCGTCCCGGCCCTGCGCTTCTTGCCGCCGGCTTGAGCGTTCGGCGGGGCTGACGAGCCCGCGCCCGGCTGGCCGGCTCCTGGCTAGTGGCGTGGGACAACCTCCTCGTCATCATCAGGCCAGTCCTCAAGACTGGCCCCAAGTCTCAGGCCGCCTAACACGCCGCCTCCCCCCTCGGCGTCATCCTCCAGGGCCGCCGCCCCCAAGTCGGGGTCGTCCACATCACTCTCCGCTCGGTCAAGGAGGAACTCGTGGTCCAGCCCCATGGTGCCGGCTGCTGGCTGGAGGAGGGGGTTCTGACCAAAGCCGACTGGTCAGAACAAGCAAGACGGACTCGATAGCAAAGAAGTCAGGTAAATCGAAGAAAAAGAGAGAAGGGAAAGGACTCACCAGAGGTGGAGGGGCGGCACGCGAATACGGCTCCTTGCCGAACTGCCACTCTTCGTTGAGGTCGCAGCTCGCAAGGTAGTTCACCATGTAGGCTACCTCCTCATGAGGCATCTCCTTGGTGCACATTCGGCTCGGGTCTTGGTGTCCGCTCATCTGGCTAATCATGTGGGGGCGACTTTGGAGGGGCAGCACTCAGCGCGCCACGAAGGCGGCCAGCAAGTCCGGCCCGGTCAGGCCCTCTGACTGCATCAATACTCAAAGCCGTGCAACGGCGCCGGCTCCCGCAGGCGTCAACGTCCGGGCCCGGTGCGACCAGTTGGGCTGCCTCCCAGCCGGCGGGCCGGCTACGTAGGCCGGCAGGTTGATCAAGTCGCCCTCTGCGGAGACGTTCTTCACGAAGAAGTACGACCGCTGCCACATCTTCACCAATTTGATCAGACCGCCAAATACTTGGGGCAGTTCCGCTTCTAGTGACTAGTCTGTTTGCAGTAGAAGCACTCAGTCTCAGGCTTAGGTCCAGACTTGGGTTTCTTCTCCTAAGCAGCAAATTGTTTGCTATTCTTCTTTAAGTTCCCATTTTTATTCCCTTTACCCTTTTTCTTGAAACTGGTAGTCTTGTTGACCATCAACACTTGATGCTCCTTCTTGATTTCTACCTCCACTGCCTTTAGCATTGCGAAGAGCTCGGGAATTGTCTTATTCATCCCTTGCATATTATAGTTCATCATGAAGCTTTTGTAGCTTGGTGGCAGTGATTGAAGAACTCTGTCAATGACACTATCAACAGGAAGATTAACTCCCAGTTGAGTCAAGTGATTATGATACCCAGACATTTTGAGTATATGTTCACTGACAGAACTATTCTCCTCCATCTTGCAGCTATAGAACTTATTGGAGACTTCATATCTCTCAATCCGAGCATTTGCTTGAAATATTAACTTCAACTCCTGGAACATCTCATATGCTTCATGATGTTCAAAATGTCGTTGAAGTCCCGGTTCTAAGCCGTACAGCATGCCACACTGAACTATCGAGTAGTCATCAGCTTTACTCTGCTAGACGTTCTTAACGTCATCAACAGCATCTGCAGCAGGCCTGGCACCCAGCGGTGCTTCTAGGACGTAATTCTTCTATGCAGCAATGAGGATAATCCTCAAGTTACGGACCCAGTCCGTGTAATTGCTACCATCATCTTTCAACTTTGCTTTCTCAAGGAACGCATTAAAATTCAACGGAACAACAGCACGGGCCATCTATCTACAATCAACATAGACAAGCAAAATACTATCAGGTACTAAGTTCATGATAAATTTAAGTTCAATTAATCATATTACTTAAGAACTCCCACTTAGATAGACATCCCTCTAATCATCTAAGTGATCACGTGATCCAAATCAACTAAACCATGTCCGATCATCACATGAAATGGAGTAGTTTCCAATGGTAAACATCACTATGTTGATCATATCTACTATATGATTCACGCTTGACCTTTCGGTCTCCGTGTTCCGAGGCCATATCTGCATATGCTAGGATCGTCAAGTTTAACCCGAGTATTCTGCGTGTGCAAAACTGGCTTGCACCCGTTGTAGATGAACGTAGAGCTTATCACACCCGGTCATCACGTGGTGTCTCGGCACGACGAACTTTGGCAACGGTGCATACTCAGGGAGAACACTTTTATCTTGAAATTTAGTGAGAGATCATCTTATAATGCTACCGTCAATCAAAACAAAATAAGATGCATAAAGGATAAACATCACATGCAATCAATATAAGTGATATGATATGGACATCATCATCTTGTGATCTCCATGTCCGAAGCACTATCATGATCACCATCGGCACCGGCGCAACACCTTGATCTCCATCGTAGCATCGTTGTTGTCTCGCCAACTATTGCTTCTACGACTATCGCTACCGCTTAGTGATAAAGTAAAGCAATTACAGGGCGATTGCATTGCATACAATAAAGCGACAACC
This sequence comes from Triticum urartu, assembly GCF_003073215.2. NCBI lineage: Eukaryota > Viridiplantae > Streptophyta > Magnoliopsida > Poales > Poaceae > Triticum > Triticum urartu. The sequence goes on from NC_053027.1 coordinate 100,600,947, forward strand.
ATATGGCTCCTGCCAGTTGCCGATAACTCCGTTACAAAACATGATCATCTCATACAATAAATATAGCATCATGTCTTGACCATATCACATCACAACATGCCCTGCAAAAACAAGTTAGACGTCCTCTACTTTGTTGTTGCAAGTTTTACGTGGCTGCTACGGGCTGAGCAAGAACTGTTCTTACCTACGCATCAAAAAACGATAGTTCGTCAAGTTAGTGTTGTTTTAACCTTCTAAAGGACCGGCCATAGACACACTCGGTTCAACTAAAGTTGGAGAAACTGACACCCGCTAGCCACCTGTGTGCAAAGCACGTCGGTAGAACCAGTCTCGCGTAAGCGTACACGTAATGTAGGTCCGGGCCGCTTCATCCAACAATACCGCTGAACCAAAGTATGGCATGCTGGTAAGCGGTATGACTTGTATTGCCCACAACTCACTTGTGTTCTACTCGTGCATATAACATCTACGCATAAAACCTGGCTCGGATGCCACTGTTGGGGAACGTAGTAATTTCAAAAGAAATCCTCCAACACACGCAGGATCATGGTGATGCATAGCAACGAGAGGGAGAGTGTGTCCACGTACCCTCGTAGACCGAAAGCGGAAGCGTTAGCACAACGCAGTTGATGTAGTTGTACGTCTTCACGATCCGACCGATCCAAGTACCGAACGCACGACACCTCCGAGTTCTGCACACGTCCAACTCGATGATGTCCCGCGAGCTCCGATCCAGCAAAGCTTCACGGGAGAGTTTTATCAGCATGACGGCGTGGTGACAGTGATGATGTTGCTAATGACGCAGGGCTTCGCCTAAGCACCGCTGCGATATAACCAAGGTGGAATATGGTGGAGGGGGCCACCGCACATGGCTGGAATAGATCAATAGATCAACTTGTGTGTCCTAGGGTGCCCCTGCCCCCGTATATAAAGGAGCAAGGGGGGAGGCGGTCGGCCAGGAGGAGGGCGCGCCAGGGAGGGAGTCCTACTCCCACCAGGAGTAGGACTCCTCCTTTTCCTTGTTGGAGTAGGAGAGGGAAGGAAGGGAGAGAGGAGGAGAAGGAAAAGGGGGGCGCCGCCCCCCCTCCTTGTCCAATTCGGACTAGAGGGGAATGGGCGCACAGCTGCCCTGGCCGCCCGCCCCTCCTCTCTCTCCACTAAGGCCCATGTGGGCCCATTAGTTCTCCCGGGGGGTTCCGGTAACCCTCCGGTACTCCGGTTTTCTCCAAAACCAGAACACTTCCGGTGTCCGAATATAGCTGTCCAATATATCAATCTTTATGTCTCGACCATTTCGAGACTCCTCGTCATGTCCGTGATCATATCCGGGACTCCGAACTACCTTCGGTACATCAAAACACATAAACTCATAATACCGATCGTCATCGAACTTTAAGCGTGCGGACCCTACGGGTTCGAGAACTATGTAGACATGACCGAGACACGTCTCCGGTCAATAACCAATAGCAGAACCTGGATGCTCATATTGGCTCCTACATATTCTACGAAGATCTTTATCGGTCAAACAGCATAACAACATACGTTGTTCCCTTTGTCATCGGTATGTTACTTGCCCGAGATTCGATCGTTCGGTATCTCAATACCTAGTTCAATCTCGTTACCGGCAAGTCTCTTTACTCATTCCGTAATACATCATCCCACAACTAACTCATTAGTTACAATGCTTGTAAGGCTTATAGTGATGTGCATTACCGAGTGGGCCCAGAGATACCTCTCCAACAATCGGAGTGACAAATCCTAATCTCGAAATACGCCAACTCAACAAGTACCTTTGGAGACACCTGTAGAGCACCTTTATAATCATCCAGTTACGTTGTGACGTTTAATAGCACACAAAGTGTTCCTCTGGTAAACGGGAGTTGCATAATCTCATAGTTATAGGAACATGTATAAGTCATGAAGAAAGCAATAGCAACATACTAAATGATCAAGTGCTAAGCTAACGGAATGGGTGAAGTCAATCATATCATTATCCTAATGATGTGATCCCGTTAATCAAATGACAACTCATGTCTATGGTTAGGAAACATAACCATCTTTGATCAACGAGCTAGTCAAGTAGAGGCATACTAGTGACACTTCGTTTGTCTATGTATTCACACATGTATTATGTTTCCGGTTAATACAATTCTAGCATGAATAATAAACATTTATCATGATATAAGGAAATAAATAATAACTTTATTATTGCCTCTAGGGCATATTTCCTTCACACTGCTCCATCGCATCCATGTCCGACGCTCGCCGAGCCCGTGCTGAGCGTCGCACCTCCCTCGCCGCCCGCATTGCTCGGATGGCGCCCGTTGGCGGTCCTCCCCGCCGTTCCCCATCACGCGTTGCCAACGCAGCCATTGGCCCGGCAGCGAACAAGCAACAAGCGTTATCGCTGCACCCCTCTGTGCGGCGGGACGGCCGTACCACCACCCCGTCGCTGACTCCGGCCGGCTCGTCGTCCCACCTCGTTGCGCGCCCACGGACGCACAGGCTGTGCTGCTCATGCCACGCGAGTTCTTGTGTTACCGCTTGGTCGACGACCTCTACGAGGACTGGCTGGACCGCATCGCCGAGCTTGTCAGTGCCGCTTGGGGATCCTCTGCACCATCCCTCTCGCTGCCTCGCCCATCTCCAGCCGCGGGCGACATAGCTCACAGAGCGCCTCCGCCGCCTCTGCATCAAAATAGCGCCCTCACATCGAGACACGCTACTCACGGAGCGCCCCCGCCTCCTCCGCATCAAGACGGTGTCCTCGCCCCAAGACGTGTGGTCCCACGACGTGACCCACCACGCCGTGCGCCCATGCATGAAGAAGGAAGCTGCGGGGAGGTCCCTCGACCGCAAGAAAACGCCCCTGCACTCCCCGCACCACCACATCAAGACCGTGCGCCGCCTGCGGTGGCGGTGCGTGGGTACCAAGACCTGGATCCACCACCACGACGGGCTCCGGTGACCACAGCAGGCTGTCGAGCCTTTACTCCCGAGCCGCGCACCCTCATCTGGCCAAGAAAGTTCGAGCCGGACCTACCTCTGCGCTATGATGGTACCCCCGACACTGCGGAGTTCTTGCAGCTCTACGAGCTGAGCATTGAGGTGGCCAACGGCGACGAGTAATTCATGGCGAACTAGTATCCCACGGCTCTCAAGGATGGTGCTCGCTCGTGGCTCCTGAACCTGCCCGCGGGGTCGATCTCCTCCTGGGCGAGATGCGCGAGCGCTTCGTCGCCAACTTCCAGGGCACTCGCGACCGCCCGCCGGCCACGGGTGACCTGCGCCGCATCAAACAGCAGCCCGGGGAGACCCTGCAGAAGTACATCCAGCGCTTCAACAACATCCGCCTCAAGATCCCCAAGGTAACAGACGAGGCCATCATCTCAGCGTTCTCTGATGGCGTCCGCAATGTCAATACGAAGGAGGAGCTCGCCATCCACGAGGAGCTATGCTCGGCCCTGGAGATGTTGAACATGATGACCAAGTGCGCAAGAGCTGAGGAGGGGCGCCTCTCCCTTCCCGAGCTCCCTGTAGCTGACCCCAAAGAGAAGAAAGCCAAGGCCAAGGATGTGAAGCGCAAGGGAGTGGCCATGCTCGCGGCGGAGCCGCACGAAGCGCGGTCGGGACCACCCCGAGGCGTCTAAGAGCAGTCGTCCGTTCTGCACCTTCCACAGCATACACAGTCACAACACCAACAACTGCCAAGAGCTCAGGGCCATTCGAGATGGATGCTTCGGTCGGCTCCCCGAGCGCAGCGACCGGGGCTACGGCCGAGGAGGAGGACGAAGTGGGGGACGCTGGGACGACCGCGGCCCCCATCAAGAATGGCGCGACCGGCCTCGTGATACGTCTCCAACGTATCTACTTTTCCAAACACTTTTGCCCTTGTTTTGGACTCTAACTTGCATGATTTGAATGGAACTAACCCGGATTGACGCTCTTTTCAGCAGAATTACCATGGTGCTATTTACGTGCAAGATCAAACGTTCTCGGAAAGACTTGAAATTCACGGAGACACTTTTCAGAAAATAAGAAAAATACCTGCCAAAGATGAAGGCCAGGGGGCCCACCACCTTGCCGTGAGGGTGGGGGCGCGCCTGCCCCCCTAGGGCGCGCCCCCCTACCTCGTGGGCCCCCTGTTGCGTCTCCAACTCCAACTCCACCTCCATATATTGAGTTTCGATGAGAAAAAAAACCAGGGAGAAGAAATCATCGTGTCTTACGATACGGAGCCGCCGCCAAGCCCTAAAACCTCTCGGGAGGGCTGATTTGGAGTCCGTTCGGGGCTCCGAAGAGGGGAATCCATCGCTATCGTCATCATCAACCATCCTCCATCACCAATTTCATGATGCTCACCGCCGTGCGTGAGTAATTTCATCATAGGCTTGCTGGACGGTGATGGGTTGGATGGGATCTATCATGTAATCGAGTTAGTTTTGTTAGGGTTTGATCCCTAGTGTCCACTATGTTCTGAGATTGATGTTGCTATGGCTTTGCTATGCTTAATGCTTGTCACTAGGGCCAGAGTGCCATGATTTCAGATCTGAACCTATTATGTTTTCATCAATATATGAGTGTTCTTGATCCTATCTTGCAAGTCTATAGTCACCTATTATGTGTTATGATCCGTTAACCCTGAAGTGACAATAATCGGGATATTTACCA